>NC_088234.1:28948218-29025718 GCF_036934945.1 Oncorhynchus masou masou | reverse complement strand
ACAAAAAAAAACACTGACACTTTTCTTTCAAATTGCTTGGCTTGTTGAGATAAGTGGACGACCGATTCTGTCAGCATGCCGGTCTTCATTCAGACACGACCAAAAACGCCTGTGAATACCCAGACGTCTCGTTCAATGCAGGCAGATTACCAAGGAACGACGATGTGTATGATGATGCAGTAAAGGTTTTCTATGGAAATGTTACATCCATAGCCTGGTGATTGTTACACTCCAAACCTCCTAAAATACACCACTGCCTACAAATATATACCATTCAGACTGGAGTCCAGTATAGCGGCAGTGCAGACAGGAAATGATTCTATGTTTCCTTCCCAGCACTTCCTGTGTTTCTGGATTCTATAGAGGAGCAGCCATCGATATGTCATTTCCCTTCAAGAGAACGAAGGAGGAGGTTTCCTGTTGTGGCAATAATGGGAGAAATGGCGGGGGTCCTCATGATGCAAAGTTGTACCCACATCTACTGCTACTTGTTGCAATTCCACTCATAATAACACACTCCATAATCTACAGATGGCAGCACACTCCGTGATTAAAAGGGCAACACTCCATGATCTCTGTTTGCCAGCAGCGATGGCAGATGTTGCCATGGAGGTTGTTGTGACATAAATGAGCGTCGCTTCACCTGTGAGGTCGTTTTCCCGCTATTCCCGACTGCCTAAAACCCTGCCCCAAATAACGTACACATTCCAGGCACCTCTCTGACACATATCTCTTACCTCATTATATCTCTCCGCTCCCTGTGCTTGTATTTTCGGAGGGAGTTGGTAAGTAAAACCTGCAGTGATGTTGAAAGATTGTGACAATGCTCTCTGCTTGCTGGCTGTCCTCAAATGGCTGGGTAAATGACATCCATACAGCCGTGCTATACATGTGAGTTTGTAGAGCCACTGTCTTGTCCCAACAGACAGTACATGCAGGTGTAGGATCTTCATTTGATCACTATTTTGTAGCTGAGAATTTCTTTGCAGAGCAGGAAATGGAAACTTGCAGTGTATTTGAGTTTTAAAAAGGCTTCTTCTTTGTAATTTCCACTTAGAAATTTGATTTGCCACAACGAAAAATGTATCCACACCCTCAAAACTGTCCATGAATAATAATCCATGTCATAATTCACATTTCCTGTTGCTGCAGGATTGTTTTCCTGCTGTAGCAAACTGGCTCAAATTAAGGTCCTACATCTGTACTACTGGCACTAACCCGAAACAGCGTGGGTATAAGTGGTATATACTTTACATGGATGCATTCGTTTGGGATGCCTCATGCAAGCTTCCACACTCTACAATGAATGCATTAATGACAAATGCACTCCTCCCAATGAATCTGCTCCAGTACTAACAACCCAGGCTTGGCTACACCATTTCCAGGAATGGAAATAGAAATGGAGAGAGAGAGAGATAAGAGGAATAGAGAAAGGGAGGCAGGGGGAGAGCTAGAGAGGAGAGAAACATTTCATGTTAGTCAGGTCATTTTGTGCTGATTCCTCCAATTATGAGTGATGCACAACACAGAGATGTGTGTATGTGAGAGACTTTGTGTGTGTGTGTGTGTGTGTGTGTGTGTGTGTGTCATGAGGATGGCAGAGCTCATTTTTCCCGTTGACGAGAGTTAATTAGCTTCTTCCGATTTCGGTTATCTCTGCCAAGAGTCAAGATGAAAAGCAAGATATCTACTTGACAACCCCGGTTTTGAGATGCCTCTAATTGTGAAATGAAACAAATAAACAGAATATTATCAACCAAATATGTCATAGAGCTCAAATCTGAAAGCCTCGCTAGAACTACAATTCCGAGCCCACAGCACTGACCCTCTTATCTTTACAACTGAAAAGGTTGTATTTCCTATTGTGAGCCTTTATCAATCAAGACATTGACCAAGAACTCAGAGAAACACAAAAATTATCTTTAAATGGGACAGTCCTGGGTGTCCTCTACAGCCCCCCTTGACCATGAGTGTCAACTTCCACCCTTTCCTTTTCTTCCCGTCCTCCGCCCCTGCAAGACCCAGGCTGTGCGACGGCTGCTCGTCATCCGCCTCTGATGGATGGAGGACATTAAAGATAACGGGGACAGGTGCCGCTCACGATTAAAGGGCCGAGCCACTCGCTCGGAAAGATATGGAAGTGGAAAAAGGGGAAGAAGAGGAAAGAATGGGAAAAGGGAAACTGTTACTGGAGAACGAGTAAACATGATTCCATGGGGAGCGGCACAACTGAGCGAGTGGAGAGGATGATGATAGGGGATAGGGAGGGGGAGAGAAGAGGAGGGAGGGAGGGAGGTAGAGAAAGAGGGATGGCTGGCTGTACAAGACAGACGGCGAGGAAACTGTTTGGATGTTGTAATTTTGTTGATAATACTGTCAGTGTTTACCTTTGTGATTGAATGCTATCATCTTCTGCGTGACTATTGATTCATTCTACCATAGGAGTGTCGGTTCTCCTGAGATTGTTAAACTGAAGAACTCAGACACATTCTCTCTGTCCCTCGCCCTCCTCTCTTTTCCTTTTCGGTCCATCTCTCTTTGTCACACTGACACTCTTACTGTCACTGTCCCTCTCTGCTCCATCTTTCTCAGCCCCTCTATTCCACCCCCTCTTTTACACACTGACACTCACTCTCCACGTATCTCCCTCTTGCCCCCCCTCTTTTCCTTCTATCTGTCTCTTTCTCACATTGACACTCCTTCGCCCTGTCTTTCTCTTTCTCCTCACCCTCTGTCTAACTGCTGCCACTTGGCAGATGGAGACATGCAGCTATCACCAGCCCGCGGTGCTGTGCTGTACTGATGACATTTGTTTCCTAACCCTGTCAACTGGCTAGGGGCACATCTCCCTAGGGGCACATCTCCCTAGGGGTACGTCCCCCCCCCAGCACCCCTCACCTTCTGTCACACGGACCTGTCGCCCTGTCACCATCACTTCACCTTTATAATTGTCCCTTCCTCGTTCCTCGCTACTCTCGAGACTCCGTCACTTAAAGTGCCGACGGGCCCCCTCGAAGGCTAGCAGGGCTTTGCGCAGTGCTGCCATTACACATACGGTATGTCACTCCATCCCTTTCATTCACACAGAGTGCACAAAACATTAGGAACACCTCCCTAATATCTAGTTGCACCATGCTTTTTGCCCTCAGAACAGCCTCAATTCATTGGGGGCATAGACGCTACAAGGTGTTGAAAGCGTTCCACAGGCCCATGTTGATCTCATTGACATTTGAGTCGTTCAGCAGTTGCTCTTATCCAAAGCAACTTACAGTAAGTAGTGAGTGCATACAGAGTGCACACAATCGACAGACTGATTGTGCTAAATGAAATCTCTATGGGTCCATGGCTGGGAATAATAGGGATGCAGGCAAGGGAGCCGAGGTATCCCATCACAACGGTATGAAATGCTCTGCCATCAGCAGAAAGACATGTCCTGTTGTCTGTCCGTATTACACATATTGCACATATTGATCTGGAAATTGCTTTGTAATGATGAAAAGAGCTGAGGGACAGCGTGACAGACAGCAAGGCTATTAAATATCACATTAATAAAACATTAGCGTAGCCACATTTGTAAACTGGTATTTGACATATTAGCCAGTTCACCGCTAGCTTCTCTCGCACAGATTTCAATTGTAATTTTTGTTGTTGTTGCACAACCCAATCTCATGGTGTTTACTGTTAGAGTCTTTAAAGTTTGCACATTTCCTCACCTATAATCCTTCAGTAAACTCCCCATCCTCCACCGGCCTTTATATTCAGGCACATGGTGTCACTCAGGGATTAGCGTCAGTGAATTTAGCGGGATGATACAGCGCTAAAATGTGACTGAACCATTAGTCTACCAGACTGTCACACCAGCCACAATGTATCCTGGGAGTGCATGTGCGCGTGGGGGTTCTCTCTAAGGGATGCTACTTTAAACCACTGTAGAATATAAACTGAAGAGACACTCCACTTTTTTTTTGCACAACCCAATCTCATGGTGTTTACTGTTATGTGTGTTTAATGTTTGCACATTTCCTTACCTATAATCCCTCAGTAAACTCCCCATCCTCCACCGGCCTTTATATTCAGGCACATGGTGTCACTCGGGGATTAGCTTCAGTGAACTGTATATCCAATATAATTAGCTAACAACATCTATTACTGTAGGCTCACATATTCCTGGTGACCTTTTGACTTTATTCGATGAGGAAGTCATGCATTAGAGGATGTATTATCACAGTATTATTACTGTATCTGCCTCAAGCAAGACTGGACAAGTAAACAGTCATTTTTACAGTGGTTTTAGTATAGATTTAGTAGAGCAATGTTACTGTACATATAGGAGTGAAGGCACTTACCTTGCTTCTAAATAAAGTACATGTCTGACTAAAGCAAGACTTGACGAGTAACCCGCCATTTTTCACAGTGAATTTCGTGTGGGGAATGCTATTGTTCCCGTGTAAGACAGCTACCTCGCTTTGAAATGAAGTACCTGTCCAGCCGTACAAACGTTAGCACGTGTTCTCTCCCTCCTAATTACAGTAAATCTGGAATGTTCCCTTCTTTCCCCCCCTCTTCCTTTCTTTCTGAGTGCAGCTGCCATGTCGCTAAGGTTGGTTCTCATCTTAAAAGTGTCCTTTTATCTGGCATTCCACACAGACAGCGCACAGAGCCTCTCTCTCTCTCTCTCTCGCTTATCTCAGACATACCGTTCATTAACTACGAACAGCAGCAATTACCCATGAATATCCCCAGCAACAAAGACACAAAGGCTAACCCCCCAACTCCCTCCTCCCTTGCCCCAGCCTTTAAAGTTAAACAGGCTCTCACGAATGATGGAGGGGGGGGGGGGTGCAAACACAAAGACAAAACTCTGGATAAGACTGGTGTTGTTCTGTTTAATTGGTTGGTCTCTCCTGAGAGGAGCCCCAGTTCTGGCAGGTTTTAGACAGTTAGCTTCAGTGTTAACAGCCTGTCAGGGCTGGTGGCAGCGCTAACGTTAGCTAGCTATAGAGCTACACAGCCATAGGAGGAAGTTGGCCACACAGTATCTGCACCTCTTCACCCTACTTGTTCTCTCAACCTCTCTGCTCTCTCTATCTTCTTTCAAACACTCTTCAGACTGGATTTGACTTCCATCTCTGAATCATAGTGGTGGCCATTTTCTGGTTGTAGCAATGGCGCAGAGCGAGACCATTGAGTCTAAATCAATCATTTAAAATGGCCGTGTCTGGGAGAAGGCTGGAGTGCTAGCTCTGTGGTTCGTCTGACATTTCCAATTCTGATGACATTTTGAACGGAGAGGGGTTTACAGGTGGAGGAAGCAGACTGGGGAAGGTGTTCTGAAATGTTGAATCTGCTTGTTCGTGTGGATGACATCAAAATGAGAGAGGAAGAGAGGGAGGGGAAAATAGAGAGGGGAAGAGAGAGGAGGATGAAGGTGTGGGCCAGACACTATGATTCGGAGACGGAAGCCAAATCTAGTCTAAAGAGTTTGATAGAAGAGAGAGAGAAGAGAGAGAGGACAGAGAGGTAGAACGAACAAGCAGAGTGGAGAATTGCAGACAAACATTATGTGTGGATGGATGCATTTGCGGATATGTGAGGTACGTGTGTGTATGAGGGAGGGAGGGAGGGAGAGATGGAGATAGAAGGATAGATAGATAGAGACCATGAGCGAAAGAAAGAGACAGAGAGAGAGACCGTGAGCGAAAGAAAGAGAGAGAGAGAGAGAGAGAGAGAGAGAGAGAGAGAGAGAGAGAGAGAGAGAGAGAGAGAGAGACTGGCTGGGAATGGCCTAGGAGGTTGTTTATGTCTGTCTTTGTGTGTGTGTCCGTGTGCCTGTTTGATTGGTGTTGCATGGCAATTTGTATGTTATGACTTTGCTGGTGTCTGTTATGTGTCTGTGTTTTCAGACTATTTATTACTTTGTGTGTGTGTGTTGATAATGACAGTGTGGGGCTGCAGTAGCAGCAGTAGCAGTAGCAGCAGCAGTAGTCAGATCAGCAGTTGTAGTAGCAGCAGTAGTAGTAGCAGCAGTAGTAGTAGCAGTAGTAGCAGTAGCAGCAGCAGTAGTCAGATCAGCAGTTGTAGTAGCAGCAGTAGTAGTAGTAGCAGTAGTAGTAGCAGCAACAGTAGCAGCAGCAACAGTAGTAGTAGCAGCAGGAGTAGGAGTAGTAGCAGCAGTAGCAACAGTAGTAGAAGAAGAAGTAGTAGCAGTAGCAGCAGTAGAAGTAGCAGCAGCAGTAGTAGCAGTAGTAGAAGTAACAGTAGTAGTAGCAGTAGCAGCAGCAGCAGTAGTAGTAGTAGTAATAGCAGCAGTAGCAGAAGCAGTAGCAGCACCAGTAGCAGCACCAGTAGCAGCAGCAGCAGTAGCAGTATCAGTAGCAGCAGTAGCAGCAGCAGCAGCAGTAGCAGTAGCAGCAGTAGTAGTAGCAGCAGCAGCAGTAGCAGCAGTAGTAGTAGCAGCAGCAGTAGTAGCAGCAGTACCGCGAGTAGTAGCAGTAGCAGCAGCAGTAGCAGTAGTAGCAATAGCAGCAGCTGTAGCAGCAGTAGCAGTAGTAGCAATAGCAGCAGTAGTAGCAGCAGCAGCAGTAGCAGTAGTAGCAATAGTAGCAGCAGCAGCAGCAGTATTAGCAATAGAAGCAGCAGTAGCAATAGCAGCAGCAGCAGCAGCAGTAGCAGTAGCAGTAGTAGCAATAGCAGCAGCAGTAGCGTGAGTAGTAGCAGCAGTAGCAGCAGCAGCAGCAGCAGTAGTAGCAATAGCAGTAGCAGCAGTAGCAGCAGTAGCAGTAGCAGCTGTAGCAATAGTAGCAGCAGTAGCAGAAGTAGCAACAGCAGCAGCAGTAGAAGCAGTAGCAGCAGTAGCAATAGCAGCAGCAGTAGCAGTAGTAGTAGCAGCAGTAGCAGTAGCAGCAGCAGCAGCAGCAGCAGCAGTAGCGCGAGTAGTAGCAGCAGCAGTAGCAGAAGTAGCAACAGCAGCAGCAGAAGTAGCAGTAGTAGCAGACCAGTGAAGCAGACGTTGTGTCTGTATGGCAGAGCCTCCCTCCATGACTCCAGTCCGTGGGCGAGTTGTTTTCTACCTGGGAGGCTAATGCTAGCTGACAGCCAGTCCTGGAGCTCTCTCCATCTCTCTCTTCACCGCTCAGAGCAACAAAAAAAGTACATCCATCACCACTGTAAGATGAACTTTCTAGAAGTCCCCTCAACCCTCCATCACTTGCGAGCAGAGGCGTAAAAACACACATCTACACAATGGGGAGAGAGTCAGACACACAGGACTGTTTGATCTGACACATATGTACTGTAGCAAATGCTCACTGGGGCCTGCATGGTGACCCTGGGGTCATGGCGGTATGGTGTGTGTGTGTGTCACAGGAGGCTGCTGAGGGCAGGACGGCTCATAATAATGGCAGGAATGGAGTGAATGGAATGGTATCAAACACATGGAAACCATTTAATGTATTCAATCCCAGCCATTATTATGAGCCCATCCTCCCCAATTAAGGTGCCACCAGCCGCCTGTGGTGTGTGTGTGTTCATGTGCGTGTCTATGTGTCTGTGTTTGTGACAGTGTGTGCCTGTGTGCATGTGTGTATGTATGGGGTGTGCTTCACTGCCCCCTGTCAGTGTATGAAGCAGGCAGCCCAGGCCTATGGTGTTCGCTCGTTCCCCCCACATGCTTTTATGGATGCTCTCTGAATGGCTGAGCAGACAGCAGACAGCAACCAGGAAACCAGCCTGCCACTTTCAGCCGTTTGGGGATTCAGTTTCTCCCTTAGCATTTGGACTGGGCTTCAGTGCAGGGAAACTGCTACTGTCGTGGCGGAGAAACATTAGCATGTAGGCTCATCCCGTAATGTAATGTCTTGCTGTGTGTGGTTAGCATGTCATTTTACCCTTGAGGAGAGTGTTACCCTGGTACTCTAAATACCAGCTGGATAGGTAATGCTGCTTCAGAACACATACGCAAGTCTTCAAGAGCTTTAACCTGGTCTAAAAGCAGACCGACTGGGAACGTCTGGCTTCTCAATAACCACAAAGATGAGAGCTGAATGAAAACACATGCTGTTCAATGGCTAGAGCATGGTGCTTGCAACGGCCGAGCTATGGGTCAGGAATAAATTCCTGCACATGCCACACATACTGTACGGTGCCTTGCGAAAGTATTCGGCCCCCTTGAACTTTGCAACCTTTTGCCACATTTCAGGCTTCAAACATAAAGATATAAAACTGTATTTTTTTGTGAAGAATCAACAACAAGTGGGACACAATCATGAAGTGGAACGACATTTATTGGATATTTCAAACTTTTTTAACAAATCAAAAACGGAAAAATTGGGCGTGCAAAATTATTCAGCCCCCTTAAGTTAATACTTTGTAGTGCCACCTTTTGCTGCGATTACAGCTGTAAGTCGCTTGGGGTATGTCTCTATCAGTTTTGCACATCGAGAGACTGAAATTTTTTCCCATTCCTCCTTGCAAAACAGCTCGAGCTCAGTGAGGTTGGATGGAGAGCATTTGTGAACAGCAGTTTTCAGTTCTTTCCACAGATTCTCGATTGGATTCAGGTCTGGACATTGACTTGGCCATTCTAACACCTGGATATGTTTATTTTTGAACCATTCCATTGTAGATTTTGCTTTATGTTTTGGATCATTGTCTTGTTGGAAGACAAATCTCCGTCCCAGTTTCAGGTCTTTTGCAGACTCCATCAGGTTTTCTTCCAGAATGGTCCTGTATTTGGCTCCATCCATCTTCCCATCAATTTTAACCATCTTCCCTGTCCCTGCTGAAGAAAAGCAGGCCCAAACCATGATGCTGCCACCATGTTTGACAGTGGGGATGGTGTTTAGGGTGATGAGCTGTGTTGCTTTTACGCCAAACATAACGTTTTGCATTGTTGCCAAAAAGTTCAATTTTGGTTTCATCTGACCAGAGCACCTTCTTCCACATGTTTGGTGTGTCTCCCAGGTGGCTTGTGGCAAACTTTAAACAACACTTTTTATGGATATCTTTAATAAATGGCTTTCTTCTTGCCACTCTTCCATAAAGGCCAGATTTGTGCAATATATGACTGATTGTTGTCCTATGGACAGAGTCTCCCACCTCAGCTGTAGATCTCTGCAGTTCATCCAGAGTGATCATGGGCCTCTTGGCTGCATCTCTGATCAGTCTTCTCCTTGTATGAGCTGAAAGTTTAGAGGGACAGCCAGGTCTTGGTAGATTTGCAGTGGTCTGATACTCCTTCCATTTCAATATTATCGCTTGCACAGTGCTCCTTGGGATGTTTAAAGCTTGGGAAATCTTTTTGTATCCAAATCCGGCTTTAAACTTCTTCACAACAGTATCTCGGACCTGCCTGGTGTGTTCCTTGTTCTTCATGATGCTCTCTGCGCTTTTAACGGACCTCTGAGACTATCACAGTGCAGGTGCAAATATACGGAGACTTGATTACACACAGGTGGATTGTATTTATCATCATTAGTCATTTAGGTCAACATTGGATCATTCAGAGATCCTCACTGAACTTCTGGAGAGAGTTTGCTGCACTGAAAGTAAAGGGGCTGAATAATTTTGCACGCCCAATTTTTCAGTTTTTAATTTGTTAAAAAGGTTTGAAATATCCAATAAATGTTGTTCCACTTCATGATTGTGTCCCACTTGTTGTTGATTCTTCACAAAATAATACAGTTTTATATCTTTATGTTTGAAGCCTGAAATGTGGCAAAAGGTCGCAAAGTTCAAGGGGGCCGAATACTTTCGCAAGGCACTGTATGTAACATGCATCTACTAAACGTCCATGCTAATCCTTTTATGATCAGAATGTCGAAACCATATTTCTTTCTCTATTCTAAACTCCCACAGCCGTTTCAGTGCCAAAGCATTGGCAGTCGCTTCACTGTGGTCTGCTCTACTAGCATTCCAATTGGGTTGCCACAGCATGGGCTGACCTCTACCGAGTAAAAAGATGCAGGTCTATGGAGGACGGTGTGATCTGGAGCCAGATGAGCCTGGAGGATCAGAGAGGACGCCTGGTGAAAACAGGGTAAAGCAAGGTCATTCTACCGCTGCAGGCACAGTAGGAAAAGCAGACCTGGTAGATTTGGGCTTCATTATGTTGGCCTGTAATGTTGTTGTTCGTGGGCAAAACGGTATCCGCCACTGGATATGATTGGGCGTTCTGCTCAGTGGCTTTGTACAGGGTTGTAGTTTTTGCACTATATTATAATCACTGCCATCATCATCACCATCACCATCATCATCATCATCATCATCATCATCATCAACATCATCAAGGTTTTCTTCAAAATAAGTGGGGACAAAACAATTGTCACTTTATTGTAGTGAGAATACTTGCATTTCAATATTTCAACAAGAACCTCTCAAAACGCTCCCACATCTAACCGTTTCTATGATCTGATTATTCAATTATTACATCTCCTGCTACCTTATCCTGGTATAACTGCTTAATGACTTTAATGATGACCTTCTCTAGCTCTAAGAGGTCGCCCTACTCACATAGTCTCGGCTGCAAATTAATTCTCCCTCAAGAAGATCATCTTATAAAAGCTGAATGTCAAAACTATTATCTCTTCTCGCCAAAAATACCCAGCTCACCCTCTGTACACAGTTCAACCATTTAACAGAGAGAGAACCCCAAGGTTTTAACTTGTGATGATACCATGAACAACCTTTAATAGCCAAGGGAGATGGTTAAAGGTCTGAAATTAAACAGCCCAGTAAGAGGTGGAAGATTGTTCTCCCTTAGTATTTTGGGACAATCACAGTCTTTGGTTTGGAGAACTCGGAGTCAGAGAGAGGGGATGCGAGGGCGCTGGAGTAGATCACATCCATCTGTAACTGCTGCAGAGTTGTGAGATGCGGCAGCGACTTGCCGACCGAGCCCACCGACATTGATGGATGCAGGTGAGCATGGCTGACTCTCTGCCCTTAAATACTCATGTGTTGGAGATGCATCTGTTGCCGGCCCATCTATATGAACCCATGACTAGTCCTGCAAATTGAAAGACAGCGGACCCCATTTATCGTTTGTGTGTATGCACAAAAAAAGACTCAAAACCTTGAATGTGCCACTTTTCTGAAAAGGTTGGTATTTATCCGTTTTGAATTTGACAGGAAAGTGTGCGCATCTCCACGCAAATCTCAGATCATGTGTAGGCACAACTTCTCGTGGTTGAAGAATTGTATTATAAGCAAATATTGTTATTTTGGAGTAAATAGAGATGTTTGATACAGGAATTATAATAATGGTAGACTAATAAAAACCTTACAACGTACGCTACTGTCACGCCCTGACCTTAGAGAGCCTTTTTATTTCTCTATTTGGTTAGGTCGGGGTGTGATTTGGATGGGCATTCTAGTTTTTCTATTTCTTTGTTGGCCGGGAATGGTTCCCAATCAGAAGCAGCTGTCTATCGTTGTCTCTGATTGGGGATCATACTTAGGTAGCCTTTTTTTCACCTTTAGTTTGTGGGATCTTGATTTTGTATAGTTACTGTGTAGCCTGCAGAACATTACGTTTTTTTGGTGTTCATCAAATAAAGAAAGATGTACACTTATCACGCTGCACCTTGGTCCAATCCATCTCTAAACGATCGTGACAGAAGATCCCACCACCAAAGGACCAAGCAGCGTGGCCAGGAGGAGCAGGGATCCTGGGCCCGTGAGAAAAGGGAGTGGAGGACATCATGGACATGGCAGGAGATTATGACAGGAGACAAGACCCTGCCATGGAAGCAGGCGGAGGCAGCGAAGGAGGATCAATGACGACTCCAGGGTTCACAACCATGACGGAAGCCCCGAGAGGCAGCCCCCCCAAAAAATTTGGGGAGGGGCATACGGAGTGGTCGGCGGAGCCGAGGGGTGAACAAGAGCCAGTCAGGGAGTCGAGTGAGGAACTCGACAAAAGATTCCGGGGAGAGGTGTGGGCGTTGAGAGCACTGCAGAGCGTGCGTGCCGAGGAGCATGACACTAGTCCCGTGTCATATGCACCAGTTTCACACACCTGGGCTCCAGTGCACCTCCTCAGTCCGGTACTTCCTGTGTCTCCTCCATGCACTCGCCCTGAAGTGTGTGTCACCATTCCGGTACGATGTGTGCCGGTTCTACGCACCATCTCCAGTGCGCATTCACAACCCAGTGCCTCCTGTGCCATCGCCCCGCACTTGCCGGGCTAAAGTGAGCATCTAGCCAGGATGGGTTGTACCGGTCCAACACATCAGGCCTCCAGTGCGCCTCCACAGTCCAGTACGTCATGTGCCATCCAGTGTCATCATCCCAGCCCACATGTACTAGTCCCACGCATTAAGCCTCCAGTGCGTGTCTCCAGCCTGGTACGTCCTGGCCCGGAGTCTCCAGTGATGATTCATGGCCCAGAGCCTCCAGAGACGATCCAAGGTCCGGAGTTTCCAGCGACGGTCTGCAGTCCAGAGTCTCCAGCGACGGTCGGCAGTCCAGAGCCTCCAGCAAAGGTCTGCGGTCCAGAACCTTCAGCGACAGTCTGCAGCCTAGAGCCTGCAGCGGGGGTTCCCAGTCCAGAGCCTCCTGCGAGGGTCCCCAAACCAGAAGTGCACGTGCTTCATACTATTCAACTCTGGTCTGACCAATTGGAATCCATGCTTCAGGATTGTTATGATCACATGGACTGGGATATGTTCCAGGTAGCTTGCGAAAATAATCTAGACGCATACACGGATACGGTGACAGAGTTTATAAGGAAGTGTATAGGAGATAAAAAACCTAAACTAACCAGAAAAAGTGGACAGAGGGTAGCATTGGCGCAAAACTTAAAGCGTGAACCATCGCATTTAACCAGTGTAAGGCGACTGGTAATATGTCAGAATATAAACAGTGTAGTTATTCACTATTCCTTGGCGTACACATCACGGACAAACTGAAATAGACCACCCACACAGACAGTGCGGTGAAGAAGGCACAACAGAGCCTCTTCAACCTCAGGAGGCTTAAGAAATTTGGCTTGTCACCTAAAACCCTCACAAATTTTTACAGATGCACAATTGAAAGCATCCTGTCAGGCTGTATCACCGCCTGGTACGGCAACTGCACTGCCTGCAACCGCAAGGCTCTACAGAGGGTGGTGCAGTCCCAACACATTACTGGGGGAAAACTACCTTCCCCCCAGGACACCTACAGCACCTGATGTCACAGGAAGGCTAAAAAGATCATCAAGGACATCAATCACCTGAGCCACTGCCTGTTCACCCAGCTGTCATCCAGAAGGCGAGGTCAGTACAGGTGCATCAAAGCTGGGACCGAGAGACTAAAAAACACCTATCTCAAGGCTATCAGACTGTTAAACAGCCATCACTAGCAGATTAGAGGCTGCTGCCTACAGGCATAGACTCGGAATCACTGGCCATTTTAAGGAATGGAACACTGGCCACTTTAAGGAATGGAACACTAGTAATTTTAATAATGTTTACATATCTGGCATTGCTCATCTCATATGTATATACTGTATTCTATACTATTCTATGGTATCTTAACCACATAATAATGTTTACATATCTTGCATTACTCATCTCATATGTATATACTGTATTCTATACTATTCTATGGTATCTTAACCACATAATAATGTTTACATATCTTGCATTACTCATCTCATTTGTATATACTGTTTTCTATACTATTCTACTGTATCTTAGTCTGTTCCTCTCTGACATCACTCATCCATATGCCTAGTCTTAATTCATTCATACTTAGATTTGCGTGTATTGAATATATGTTGTGTAATTTGTTAGATATTACTGTACTGTCAGAGCTAGAAGCACAAGCATTGCACTACACCCCGAAATAACATCTGCTAATCACGTGTATGCGACCAATAAAATTAGATTTGACTTGAAACCGTTACCCCCTGCATATAGCCTCTTGAATTGTTATTTTACTGTGTTCGTTTTATATAATTACGTACGTTTATTTAGTAAATATTTTCTCACAAATATAACATGGCTCTGATCGAATCAATGAAAGCATGGGTATATTTTGCATGCAACAGTTAAATAGATAAATCCCAATCATTTGTCGCGCGGACAAACCATAGAATCTTCCCGTGTGCCAGAATGCAGTAAGAAATGTACGGACTTGATAAATGAGGCCCCAGGAGATGAAAGACAAGTGAGCGAGAGGCCAAGAACAGAGTGAGGGAAAATGAAAGATGAGCATAATAAAAAAGAGAGGGGGAGAAGATCAAGGATATGGAGTGAGGAAGGGGTCAAAGGGAAGAAGGAGAGGCGCTGGCCCTTTAAACGAGTGCATTCAAAGTGCCTTCATTAACTTCTCCTACACCGAATGAGCTTTTTTCTCTCCCTCAAACCTGTTTAAATATTAAGTATAATTAACAAGTGATAGAGTGAAGCACAACAGGGGGGCTCAAGCCTTATTGACTGTAAGGTGACAAAGTAACAATGCTGCAGCTTGATGTGTGTGCGCGCGTGTGTGTAGTATGTGTGTGTGTGTATATGTGTGTGTGATGGCCTAGATGTGCTGTTTAATCACCGGTGTCTAACACTGTAGTCATGACGATAGAAGATTATCAAACGAGTTACAGTATAGGCCTCTCTGTTTATTAATATTTTATTGGCAAACATATTTGCCCTGTTATTGTATATTGTCACGCGTAACAGGAACGTACAGTATGAGTCCACTTTACCATGTCAACTAATGTCTTGTATTGACATTCTTCTCCTCAACATAATCCACCCATCCATATGTACAGTGTCCATATTAGGACAGCCTCAGAGTCACTGAAACCAAATCCTTAGGAAGTCCTCTTGGGAAGTCCTAATATGGACACTGTGCATATGGTGTAATGACAGGGGTCGGGCAAATCACCTCCTTGAAACAAGGAATCTCATTATCCCAACACTGATTGTTGCCTAGACTGAATGATTCATGAAACACCACTTCATACTAGAACACATTTGAAGACTGCATTGAGTTGAAACACACCTGATAAGCTTTCGAGGGAAATAAGTTGCTCTTTCTGTTGCTCAACTTGATTTTGTTCAGCCCACCTACCTACCTAGCTCCCGCTTCAGGTTGTGATGTTGTGTTACCATGCTGGTTACAGGGTAGAATATTGTATTGGAGTTTAAGCTTCATTAATCATGTGGAGCTTGGAGTAAATTCACAGCTCAATAGATTTAATATGGGATACACTGTTTGCCTGGGAGTCTACTTGGATGTTCTGTATGAGTGTAGTAGGTTAAGGGAAAATCATTATGGAAATATTTTCTGGGGAAGGCTGGGGTTTAATAACGCCTCAAAATAAATGATGGGCTGATATCAGAATTGACTGTTGTTTTTTCTCTCTCTTTCCCCAAGATACAAGGTAGAGTGTAGGTTTTAACCACTGTTATGCCTTCAGTGTATCCAAGGTGATATTACTGCTGGAGGCTCATTGTGATTATGCTGTATTGGAATATATTACGATCCTCTTCCTCCGCCTCTCTTTGAATAAATCACAGCTTATGAGTTTGATACTGGGGGAATTGATGTGCATGTATCTACATTACACTGTGACATTCATGCATATTCAGACTAAAGCAGTGAGATTAAACACACACTCGTATCATTAGACCTGCATGATGACAGAGGTGATAACAACTAGGCCATTTAAAGATGCAAAAGACAGAGTGATGATGAAACAATGACAAAATGCTGATGACCTTTCGGGACAAATACAAAATGTCTGCTGACTGAGGTAATCTCTTGTAGATACCATTTTGGCGCTCAACAGAGTAGACAAACGTGGCCCACGTTTCGGGAGGAAGGGGAGAGCTAAAAATGGCAGGATGGGAAAAAGAGCCACATCAATAACAACCGTGAAAATCCAAGGTACTCTGCATCCAGGCAGCACATAAACTAACCTCTCGTCTGAAGGACGCCATTTTTTCTGTGTGCGCAGGAGCAGGTTACATCAGCAGCCATGGATGAAATGCAAAATCAGATGATAAGGCCGGTGTGTGCAGCAGTGTGGCTGTGTGCCTCCACTCGTTATTCTGCTCATCGTTAACCTTTATTCTGCTCATCTTAAACCCACCAAAGGGACAGCCTGGAGGAGCTATATAGCTGTACAGCACACTCTTAGAAGTAGAAGAGTCTCGAAAAACCTTCTGGGATTCAAAAGATTGCCACTGTGGGGGAACCTCTTCAGGTAAAAAATTAAAGCCCCGTGGAAAGGTTCAAACAGGAACATTTCTGTGATGGGAGGGGTTACATTTTGAACTTTAAAAAAAATAATATATTGTAGCAGCAGCAGCCTATAAGAAGATTGGAGGCATGGCTTATTGGAGGCGTGGCTTTCAAATAATTATTTCTGTCCACCCGTGAGAGTTTATGTCATTCCTGTTTGTCAAGTTAAAGGTCCAACGTGATCATTATCAAATCATTTCCTTACTGTGATTGTACCTTACTGTGAAACAAAAATAGCTTCTTAGCAAAGAGCAATTTCTCAAGCAAGACTTTTGCTAGGATTATCTGAGACTGGTCTGAGTGGGGAGGAAAACACTGAAAATGTGCTGTTACTGGCAGAGAGACTTGGAACTTTTAACTAATTCACCAGGCAGGCCAAAACTCCATCCCACCAAAACAGGTTAAAATTTCAGGTGTTTTTTTCAAACACTAAAAGGGCATTGTCATAATTATCAAAACCTCATAGTTTGGAAATATACACTACCGTTCAAAAGTTTGGGGTCACTTAGAAATGTCCTTCTTTTTGAAAAAAAGCAAATTTTTAAAACATAACATAAAATTGATCATAAACACAGTGTAAACATTGCTAACATTGTAAATTACTATTGTTGCTGGAAATGGCAGATTTTTTAAATGGAATACCTACATAGGCGTATAGAGGCCCATTAAAAGCAACCATCACTCCTGTGTTCTAATGGCACGTTGTGTTAGCTAATCCAAGTTTATCATTTTTAAAACGCCAATTGATCATTAGAAAACCCTTTTGCAATTATGTTAGCACAGCTGAAAACTGTCGTTCTGATTAAAGAAGCAATAAAACTGGCCTTCTTTAGACTAATTGAGTATCTGGAGCATCAGCATTTGTGGGTTCGATTACAGGCTCAAAATGGCCAGAAACTCGTCAGTCTATTCTTGTTCTGATAAATGAAGGCTATTCCATGTGAGGAATTGCCAAGAACTGAAGATCTCGTACAACGCTGTGTACTACTCCCTTCACAGAACAGCGCAAACTGGCCCTAACCAGAATAGAAAGAGAAATGGGAGGCCCCGGTGCACAACTGAGCAAGAGGAAAAGTACATTAGAGTGTCTAGTTTGAGAAACAGACGCCTCACAAGTCCTCAACTGGCAGCTTCATTAAATAGTACCTGCAAAACACCAGTCTCATCGTCAACAGTGAAGAGGCGACTCTGGGATGCTGGCCTTCTAGACAGAGTTGCAAAGAACAAGCCATATATCAGACTGGCCAATAAAAATAAAAGATTAAGATGTGCAAAAGAACACAGACACTGGCCAGAGGACCCAATGCCTGCAACACAGCTGTTGGGTCACCCAAACAACCCAGCTTTTTTAATAGTTTGGGCTAGGTTGAAGATACTGTAGCTAGCTAGCGACACGTAATAATTATCATTAACAAACTGATTTTTTTTTCGGAATTTAAACAGGAGGCTACAGTCATAATGTACTGTAATTAGCTTGATAAATAATATTGTATTATTCAACATTGCTATTAAAATAATACTCATATAGAAATAGGTAATTGTTTACAAGTTGATAACTATCCCTTAAAACCATTGCTGAAAACCACATATTTTCATACATTTTATTCCTCTTTTTTCTTGTGTATTTAACACCCCTTTTTCTCCACAATTTCATCATATCCAATTACAATATTGGTGTATTTCCATGGCTTCATGGACACACAGAACTTCTGGATTAGACGAAGTTAAGGAACAGAAAGCAGCGAGATCGGGCGATGTCCTCCTTTTAATGAGTTGAGATCTGTTGGACATTTCCACCTGACCTAATTAAAGCCCCCTGGCCCAGCAGAGCAATTGGCCATGAATTAAAGGATTCTTCCACCAACTCCATGGGCCTTTATTTTATTTATTAAATGTTTTTTTCACCCCAATTTTGTGGTATCCAATTGTTAGTAGTTACAGTCTTGTCTCATCGTTGTAACTCCTGTACAGACTCGGGAGAAGTGAAGGTTGAGAGCCATCCGTCCTCCAAACACAGCCGAGCTGAGCCGCTTCTTGACACAATGCCCATCCAACCCGGAAGCCAGCCACACCAATGTGTCAGAGGAAACACCGTACAGCTGGTGACCGTGTCAGCGTGCCCACTGCCGGCCAAACCCTCCCCTAACCCAGACAACGCTGGGCCAATTGTGCGCCGCCCCATGGACAGAGCCAGAATCTCTAGCCTTAGAACTCTGCGCCACTCGGAGGCCCCCATGGGCCTTTTCTACAGTGGTGATGCAGTGCCTTAGACCACTGCGCCACTCGGAGACCCCCATGGGCCTTTTCTACAGTGGTGATGCAGTGCCTTAGAACTCTGCGCCACTCAGGAGGCCAAACACCACACATTTTCATCTTCCTCAGAGTCTGGCAGCTCAACAAATACAACAGCAAAATAAATTCAGAGTTGTCTGCACGAGCCAGAAAAAGGTTCCTCCAGGAACCCTTTGCTACATTAAACATTAACCATTGACTGCAATGGTTCCTCTCTGAAGTGCTCTGCTCCTTTGTTCAAACCTAAATATTTCCCTTTCTTCTAACCCAAGGGTTTGTGGATAGGTGTTCAAGACTATTGATCACAAGAACATCTCACTCTTCAGTTCAGTGCCATCGTTTTGTGTAAGAGACTGAAAGAGAATAGTACATTATCCTTCTATTTACATGTATATTTGTCCATCATACCCTAGCCCTGGTTTTACTGTGTTGGTCTATTTGAGACACAAGGACACCATGCTGTGTTTAGCTCTGTGATGGGCCTCGCAGCCATACACGGTCTTGCTCTTAGCCGTAGGACGATGTTTGAGGATGGGGGTGCTGCGATTTGGTAGTAAAGGCACAGTGCACCAGTTTTGTTATTTTTTTTTTACAATTTTCTACATTGTAGAATAATAGTGAAGACAGAGCAATTATGAAATAACACATATGGAATCAAGTAGCAACCTGAAAAAGTTTTAAACACATCCATATATATTTTATATTTGAGATTCTTCAAAGCCTTGATGACAGCCAGGTCATCTGATGCAGCAGAGCCTTGGACACTTATCTGGTGACGCACTGCTGTACTGTTCGTTGCTACTTGGCTACCTACCAAACTTTTTTTCACACATTTGACTCTTAATAACTATTTAATCAAACTCTCTATTTAAGAAGTTTCGGTTTTAGTTTTGTCCTCACACAACTTTTTTAATCAAACTTTTTTCACCCTGGACGCTTTATCTGTACACTACATGACCAAAAGTCTGTGGACACCTGGTCGTCAAACATCTAATTCCAAAATCAAGGGCATTAATATGGAGTTGGTCCCCCCTTTGAAGGGCTCCCGAGTGGTGCAGCGGTCTAAGGCAGAAGTGTAACTAAAGACACCTTGGTTCAAATCCAGGCTGTTTCACAACTGGCCATGATTGGGAATCCCATAGGGCGGCGCACAATTGGCCCAGCGTTGTCCAGGTTTGACTAGTATAGGCCGTCATTGTAAATAAGAATTTGTTATTAACTGACTTGCCTAGTTAAAGGAAGGTTATATATTTTTTAAATAACAGCCTCTAGTTTTCTGGGATGGCTTTCCACTAGATGTTGGAACATTGTTGTGGGGACTTGCTTCTATTCATTCACAAGAGCATTAGTGAGGTTGGGCACTGATGTTGGGCGATTATGCTCGGCTCGCAGTCGGTGTTCCACTTCATCCCACAGGATGTCAGGGCTATGTGTAAGCCAGTCAAGTTATTCCACACCAATCTCGACAAACCATTCTGTATGGACCTCACTTTGTGCACATGGGCATTGTCATGCTGAATCAGGAAAGGGCCTTCCCCAAACTGTTACCACCACAAAGTTGGAAGCACAGAATCGTCCAGAATGTCACTGTATGTTGTAGCGTTAAAATTTCACTTCACTGGAATTAAGGGGCCTCGTCCGAACCATGAAAAACAGCCACAGACCATTACTTTTATTCCTCCTTCGCCAAACTTTACAGTTGGCACTATGCATTCTCCTGGCATTCGGCATCCGCCAAACCTAGATTCGTCCGTCAGACTGCCAGTTGGTGAAGCGTGATTCATCACTTAGAACGCATCTCCACTGCCACAGAGTCCAATGGCGGCAAGCTTTACACCACTCAGTTGACGCTTGGCAATGCGTATAGTGATCTTAGGCTTGTGTGCGGCTGCTCAACTATGGAAACCCATTTCCTGAAGCTCCCGACGTTGCTGTGCTGACGTTGCTTCCAGAGGCAGTTTGGAACTCGGTAGTGATTGTTGCAACTGAGGACAGATGATTTTGACGCTCTCTGCGTTCTGTGAGCTTGTGTGACCTACCACTTCACGACTGTACCATTGTTGCTCCTAGACGTTTCCACTTCACAATAACAGCACTTCCAGTTGACTTTGGCAGCTCTAGTAGTGCAGAAATGTGAAGAACTGACTTGTTGGAAAGGTGGCATCCTATGACAGTTTCACGTTGAAAGTCATTGACCTCTTCAGTATTGGCCATTCTAATTCCAATGTTTGTCTATGGAGTTTTCATGTCTGTATGCTCAATTTTATACACCTGTCAGCAGTGGGTGTGGCTGAAATAGCCAAATCCACTCATTTGAAGGGGTGTCCACATATATGATGCTTTCTCATTGCAGTTGCTGTACTCTTATTATACAGCAAACATATCACCTTATGGTGAGGATAGCAGAGTTGCAAGCTCGGCTTCAGACACAATTGTTATTCAAGGGAAGTTTAAGTGTAGGAAAGGATGATACAGCATCTGTGCCCACACTAAATTCAGGTAGTAGTGCACAGCCTCCGCAACCGGAAAATTTTCCCTTGGCTTCTGGAAATAAATTATTTTTTAGCATGCTCAACCGGTGTCGCTCATTTAGCCGATATAAACATTTTCCCCCACTAAGCAACCAGTCAGAATCCTAGCCTTCTCAGGTCTCTCCTTCACCCGTTACTGGGTCTGAGCCGCCGAAGCCTCCTACCATTAGCGCTGATGAATTGAAAACCCTTGTCATTGGTGACTCCATTTCCGGCAATATTAGACTTAAAAAAGAATCATCCAGTGAGCATACATTGTTTGATGTGATCATACAGGGCTACCGACATCAAGGCTAATCTGAATATGGTGCTGGCTGAGGCTTAAACTACCAAGTGTAGATGGTATATGGATATTTTTATCCACGTTTGCACCAATGATGTTAGGATGAAACAGTCAGAGGTCACCAAGCGCAACATAACTTCAGCATATAAAATAGTTAGAAAGATGTGTTGGCATCGGGCAATTGTCTCTGCCCCTCTCCCAGTTAGGGGGAGTGATGAGCTCTACAGCAGACTCGCACAACTCAATCACTGGATGAAAACTGCTTTCTGACCCTGCCAAAAGATACAATTTGTAGATAATTGGCCCTCTTTCTGGGACTCCCCCACAAACTGGACCAAGCCTGGCCTGCTGAGGAGTGGCGGACTCCATCCAAGCTGGAGAGGTGTTTTCATCTTATCTGTCAACATAGACAGAACTCCATTTCCTCTAGCACCACAATGAGATCCAGCCTGCCAGCCAGCTTAGTGGTCTGCCACTAGCACAGTCAGTGTAGTCAGCTCAGCTTTCCCCATTGAGACCGTGTCTGTGCCTCGATCTAGGTCGGGTAAAACTAAACATGGCGGTGTTGGCTTTAGTAATCTCCCTGGAATAAAGACCTCCTCCATTCCTGTCATTATTGAAAGAGATTGTGATAATATCTCACATGTCAAAATAGGCCTACTTAATGTTAGATCCCTCACTTCAAAGGCAGTCATAGTCAAATAACTAATCGCTGATCGTAACCTTGATGTGATTGGCCTGACTGAAAAATGGCTCAAGCCTGATGAATTTTACTGTGTTAAATGAGGCCTCTCCTCCTGGTTACACTTGTGATCATATCCCCTGCACATCCCGTAAAGGCGGAGGTGTTGCTAACATTTATGACAGCAAATTTCAATAATAAAAAAAAGTCTGTGTTTTGTCATGGAAGTTCTAATCAAGAGAGAGAGACATCCACAGTCAGGTAGTGGTAGTGGTTAGAGTGTTGGACTAGTAACCGGAAGGTTGCAAGATCGAATCCCTGAGCTGACAAGGTAAACATCTGTCGTTCTACCCCTGAACAAGGCAGTTAACCCACTGTTCCTAGGCTATCATTGAAAATAAGAATTTGTTCTTAACTGACTTGCCTAGTAAAACAAAAACTGTCTTTGAACAATCTTTATTTGATATCTATTAACTACTGCAATAATGGAGTTGGTCAACGAACGTTCGTTCCGATCATGCACGTTTCAGAGTACAGATGGTGGGGGTAAGAACACGAGATGTGCACAGCCGTGTTGAATTAGGTACAGAGTTCTGTGAAAACAGCAATTTACACAACCAGAGTCACAGACACCAACTAACATTGTACACACCTATAATTTATATAAACCTTAAAGTAATGCTATTACAAATGATTCACTTACAATTTTTGTCTTTTGAGCTTTTAGTCATGAAATCTATGCAGCGTACCCAATCACATTTTATAGCTACAGTTTACAGGCCTCCTGGTCCACATACAGCTTTCCTTACAGAGTTCCTTGAATTCCTGTTGGACCTTATCATCATGGCATATAATATTCACATTTTGGTGATTTCAATATTCACAGGGAAAGTCCACAGACCCACTCCAAAAGGCTTTCGGGCCCATCATCTACTCATTGGATTTTGTCCAACATGTCTCCGGTCCTACTCATTGCCACAGTCATACCCTGGATCTAGTTTGTCCCGTGGAATAAATATTGTGGATCTAAATGTTTCCTCGTAATCCTGGACTATCGGACCACCACTATAAATTCTCAGACAACCCAAAAATTCCTAGATGCCCTTCCAGACTCCCTCCACCTACCCAAGGACATCGGAGTATATCAATCATTTAACTACCTAACCGAGGATCTAAATTTAATTTGACATAATACCCTAGATGCAGTCTCACCTCTAAAAATAAAAATTTGTCACAAGAAATTATACAGAAAATAGCCGAACCCCGAAGCAAGCTTCCAGAAAAATTGAATGGAATTGGCACTCCACCAAACTGGACATTTTCTGACTAGCTTGGAAAGACAGTACCATGCAGCATCGAAGCACCCACATTTCCAACTTAATTGAGGAGAACAAAAACAACCCCAAAGAAAATGTTTATACATGTCGCAAAGCTAACTAAAAAAGCAACATTCCCCAAGAGAGGATGGCCTTCACTTCAGCCGTGATGAATTCAACTTCTTCGATGAAAAGATCATGATCATTAGAAAGCAAATTACTGACTCTGCACAGAAGTCTGCACAGTTCTGTGAGTCTGCACAGAAACTGACAGGACCTAAGATCAATGGTGACACATTTTTTAATCCTGTATCTCTCGACACAGTCACAAAAATAGTCATGACCTCTAAACCTTCCAGCTGCCTACTGGACCCTATTCCAACTAAACTACTGAAAGAGCTACTTCCTGTGCTGGGCCCTCCTCTGTTGAACATAATAAATGGCTCCCTATCCTCCGGATCTGTACTAAACTCACTAAAAGTGGCAGTAATAAAGCCTCTGCTAAAAAAGCCAAACCTTTACTCTGAAAATTCAAAAAACTATCGGCTTATATTGAATCTCCCATTCCTCTCAAAATTTTTAGAAAAAGCTGTTATGCAGCAACTCACTGCCTTTCCGAAGACAAATAGTGTATAGGAAACGCTCCAGTCTGGTTTTAGACCCCATCATAGTACTGAGACTGCACTCGTGAAGGTGGTAAATCACCTTTTAATGGCGTCAGACCAAGGTATTGCATCTGTCCTCGTGCTCCTAGACCTTAGTGCTGCTTTTGAAACCATCAATCACCACATTCTTTTGGAGAGATTGGAAAAACTCACATTGGTCTTGCCTGGTTTAGATCTTATCTGTAGGAAAGAAATCCGTTTGTCTCTGTGGATGGTTTGTCCTCTGACAAATAAATTGTATGTTTCGGTGTTCCTCAAGGTTCCGTTTTAGGAACGCTATTGTTTTTACTAGGCATTCTACCTCTTGGTGATGTCATTCAGAAACACAATGTCAACATTCACTGCTATGCGGATGACAAAAACATGGTGGAGCCCCAAAATTACCTTCCCTGGAAGCCTGTGTTTCAGAGATAAGGAAGAGGATGGCGGGCAAATCTTTAACTTTTAAATTTGAATTAAACAGAGATGCTAGTTCTAGGTCCCAAGAAACAAAGATATCTACTGTTTGATCTAACAATTCATCTTGATGGTTGTACAGGTGTCTCAAATAAAACTGTGAAGGACCTTGGCTTTACTCTGGACCCTGATCTCTCTTTTGATGAACATATCAAGAATATTTCAAGGGAAGCTTTTTTCCATCTTCGTAACTTTAAAAAAAATCATAAACTTTTTGTCACTTCTAGATTAGACTACTGCAATGCTCTACTCTCTGGATACCCGGATAAAATACTAAATATACTTCAGTTAGTGCTAAATACGGCTGCTAGAATCTTGACTAGAACTAAACAATTACATCATATTACTCCAGTGCTAGACCCTCTACATTGGCTTCCTGTTAAGTCTAGATCTGACTTCAAGGTCTTACTGCTAACCTACAAAGCATTTCATAGACTTGCTCATACCGATCTCTCCGATTTGGTCTTGCCATACATACCTACATGTACGCTATGGTCACAAGACGCAGGCCTCCTTAATGTCCCTAGAATTTCTAAGCAAACAGCTGGAGGCAGGGCTTTCTCCAATAGATCTCAATGTTTATGGTATGGTCTGGCTATCCATGTGAGAGATGCATACTCTGTCTCGACCTTTAAGTCTTTATTGAAGACTCATCTCTTCAGTAAGTCCTATGATTGAGTGTAGTCTGGCCCAGGGGTGCGAAGGTGAACGGCAAGGTACTGAAATGACGAACCGCCCTTGCTGTCTCCGGCTCCCCTCTTTCCATTGGGATTCTCTGCCTCTGACCCTATTACGGGGGCTGAGTAATTTGCTTACTAGTGCTCTTCCATGCCGCCTCTAGGAGGGTTGCATCACAAATCATGCCAGGCTTTTTCCGCTATACTCGACTTGAGTGGGTTGAGTCACTGACGTGATCTTCCTGACCAGTTTTGTGCCCCCTCAAGCTTGTGTGGTGGAAGAGATCTTTGTGGGCTATACTCAGCCTTGTCTCAGGGTAGTAAGTTGGTGGTCTATTGATCCTTCTAGTGGTGTGGGGCCTGTGCTTTGGCAAAATGGGTGGGTTATATCCTTCCTGGTTGGCCCTGTCCGGGGGTATCGTCTCAGCCTCCAGTATCTATGCTGCAATACTCTATGTGCTGGGGGGCTAGGGTCGGTCTGTCCTATCTGGTGACATTATATGGTGTCCTAAGGGAACTTAAATATGCTCTCTCTATCTCTCTTGGAGGACCTGAGCCCTAGGACCATGCCTCAGGACTGCCTGGAGTGATGACTCCTGGCTGTCCCCAGTCCACCTGATTGTGCTGCTGATACAGTTTCTGCTGTTCTGCCTGTGGCTTTGGAACCCTGACCTGTTAACCAGATGTGCTACCTTGTCGTACTGCTGCTCCAGTTTCAACTATTCTGCCTGCTGCTATAGAACCCTGAGCTGTTCACCGAACGTGCTACCTTGTCACGGACCTGCTGTTTTCGACCCTTTCTCTCTCGCTCTCTCAATTCGCTCTCTCAATTCGACCCTCTCTCTCTCTCGCTCTCTCAATTCAATTTCAATTCAAGGGCTTTATTGGCATGTGAAACATGTTTACATTGCCAAAGCAAGTGAAATAGATAATAAACTAAATGTTCTTTACAGGAAACATTACAAGTTCTAAAGGAATAAAGACATTTAAAATGTTCTATTATGTGCAAATAGTTGAAGTACAAAATGGAAAATAAATTAACATAAATGTGGGTTGTATTTACAGTGGTGTTTGTTCTTCACTGGTTGTCCTTTTCTTGTGGCAACAGGTCACAAATCTTGCTGCTGTGATGGCACACTGTGGTATTTCACCCAATGGATTTGGGAGTTGATCAAAATTAGGTTTGTTTTCAAATTCTTTGTGGGTGTGTGTAATCTGAGAGACAAATGTGTCAGTAATATGGTCATGCATTTGGCAGGAGGATAGGAAGTGCTGCTCAGTTTCCACCTCATTTTGTGGCCTGTGCGCACATAGCCTGTCTTCTCTCTCTCCCTACTGCACCTGCTGTCTCGACCTCTGAATGCTCAGTTATGAAAAGCCAACTGACATTTACTCCTGAGGTGGTGACCTGTTCCACCCTCTACAACCACTGTAATTATTATTTGACCCAGCTGCTCATCTACGAACATTGAAGAACAATTTGGCCTTAATGGCCATGTACTCTAATAATCTCCACCCGGGCACAGCCAGAAGAGTACTGGCCAACCCTCAGAGCCTGATTTCTTTCGTGGTTTCTTCCTAAATTCCTGCCATTCTATGGAGTTTTTTCATAGCCACCGTGCCTCTACAACATGCTTCTACATCTGCATTGCTTGCTGTTTGGTGTTTCGAGGCTCGCTTTCTGTATAAGCACTTTGTGACATATGCTGATGTAAAAAGGGCTTTATAAATACATTTGATTTGATTTTGATTTATTCACCAACTCTTAGGTTACAGAAATTGCAACCTTAATTTTAGGTTTGAACAAAAGAGCACTCTGGGGATTTGATTGAAGAGTCTGACAAACAGTATCTACGACCCAGAAAACTTCATCCGACGGGCCCTGGAGGCAAGGGATGGGTGCTGAGCAGAGAGGCAGAGAGAGGAACCCTTTAAGAACTTTTTAGTATTTAAACAATGATAAGACTGGGATTCTAATTCAGGCATTTAACATTACTAAAAGGAAGGGTCACTCTCTGACAAGCTATTATCTACTGCAGAGAGAGAGAGAGAGAAACAGAGTGGCAGAATTATAAAAGAAAGAGAAAAGGAAAACACTCATCATTGTCTCAAGGGTTTTCATTTTCAAGGACTTCTACTGATGATATTTACGAAACTTCCCAGTGGCAACTAAACAAAGTGCTTTCTCAAATTCCTCGACAAATTCTCAGTGATACAGAGGTCTGAACACAACACTGTAGAAACAAACAATCCAAGAATGACCAGATGAGGTCAAGGAAGGGTCAGATTTCCTTAATTAACGTGGCATTCCAGGTCTCCTTTTCACCTCATTTACATTCACCCATGATTAATGTTTTATCTTATTTGTACATCTCTGAGCAATGTTCTATCGATTCCCGGGGTTATTTCAGGTTGTCATGTGTATCCGAGCTCTTGCCGTCACCAGGCAGAAATACAGCCGGTATGACGTAGCATTGTGCTAAAGCCGCTCTCACTTCACTGGAAGTTAAAAAGAAGATGAATTTTGGATCGCAAAATCATCAATACTGTTGGATATCATAATTGGGGAGGTTGTCTTCACTTGATTGAGCCATTTATCATATTTTTTGCGATATTCCTAGCTTGAGAAATGTTAATTTAACAGAGGGACCATGACATTTCTCCTATTTGTCTCCCTCTTCCGTCCAGGGTGCGTTGAAGGTCGTTGTTGCATGGCCGTTGCAAACGTGAGTGTAACGGTTCTAGTCTGTCGAAGGAGAAGCGGACCAAAATGCTGCGTGGTATTTTTGAGACATGTTTAATGACGATGAAAAATCACGAACAATACAAAAACAACAAACGGAACATGAAAACCTATACAGCCTATCTGGTGACAACAAACACAGAGCCAGGAACAATCACCCACGAAACACTCAAAGAATATGGCTGCCTAAATATGGTTCCCAATCAGAGACAACGATAATCACCTACCTCTGATTGAGAACCGCCTCTGGCAGCCATAGACTATGCTAGACACCCCCAAGACAAAACACACCACAATAAACCCATGTCACTCCCTGGCCTGACCAAAATAAATGCAGACAAACACAATATACTTCGACCAGGGCGTGACAGTGAGACTCCACTTTGCGAGGCACATGATCTGCAGGTGAGATTGTGTACTCCTAAATTGATAGTGCAGTTTGTTTAGACCATTTTACAGCTAACTTCACATGCTGATATTGACTTTGGTATTATTTTGTTTAGCTATGTTTGCTAGCTAGCTACTTAGCAAGCTAGCTAGACAGCCAGAGAGAGAGCATTGCATTTTTGGTTTTGTAGTCAACTTGAGCTGCAACAAATTTCCACAACGATTTTCACATGTTGCTACCAACCACACTATAACAACAAAACATTTGTTCACAAAAAAATTGTTTTCACTGTTATTTAACACTGTAAATTATAGAAATTAGTGGTTTTGGGTGGATTTGTCCTTTAACAAAAGGCACATCTCAATAAGGGGTCCAGCACTGGGTGAAAATTGTCAATATCAGAGGATATCTTTATCTATATATTTACTGATATCTGACATTTAATTAGATATAAGGAGTAGACATGCTCCAGATACGCATATCCTTAATTTCATATACTATATAGAGCTAGGATATTCTCCATAATGGGACAGTTTCTACCTGCATCCAATCCAGACCTTCCAAATCTCCCTGCTACCATATGAGTCCAGGGTGTTGTCTGGGGTGAGAAACATTCAAGACATGCACCTGATGCACATACACCAACTTAAATATTTGTGAAATATTCTAACTTAGGAAAGGGTATGTGTCAACATGGTGACATATCTAAGCCTTTATACTTAGGCATGAACAAATCCACATATTTTCAGAAATGTATCATACCTGTAGTCATTACCTGATAATTAATGTTTCCATACTAAAAAAAAATCTCATCATTTCAATAGAATTCCTTACATGATACGCTAATCATAGATGTTTTAATGTTTTAACCCTCTATGTCTGATTGAAAATGGACTCATGGAATGTCATATGGTGGTACTATTGGTCTGTGATTCAAACAAGGACATTTCTAAGTGACCCCAAACTTTTGAACGGTAGTGTATATATATTCTTTAATCTAGTTTATTTAGTAAATATTTTCTTAACTCTTTTTCATTAAATCTGCATTGTTGGTTAAAGGGCTTGTAAGTAAGCATTTCACCGTAAGGTCTACTACATGTGCATGTGACAAATAAAATGCTATTTAATGCATCAGAAATTGTCCTTAATTTTGCCTATCAAGATCCTGACATTGACTACAGGCAAGATCATATACATTGTATGTGCTGATAAAATACACTGTCAGCATTTGTCATCATAGAGAAAGTAAAATGTCCATGCAGGCCTATCTCAGGATATCTAATGAGTCAATTTCCGGCCATAGCATGTATGATATCTGGAGGGAATCAACACATTATTTGCGCGTGAAAGACTAATATGGATTTCGTTGAATTCTTTTAGAGCATGTGTGGAAAACTCAGAAATGCATCAGAAATCGTTCTTATTTTCAGTATCTCAAAAAGCACATCAAGATCTGGATATGGACCTCAGCCAAGACATGCATATCTGGAATCAATATAGCTTCATACCTTGAATGTGCTGAGAAAACACAGATATGAAAACATGTATACAGTCAGTGTTTGTCGGCATCAAGAGAGAAAATAGGATGTCACAACTCTCAGAATATCAAATGAGTCCATATCCCAATATCATATATGTGAATCACCGCCTGGACTTGGTCTTATGTAGCAACATTTGAAAATGTGTTTTTACATTGGATAAAATTAGAGATTCAGAGCTACAAAATGGTATATCATACATTGCATTTTAGAGGAACAATGGGAAAGTAATCCTGCTTTGAAAGTTGATAAACATGTTAACTCACTTTTAAGAAAATGGCCTTTGAATGTTTTGGTATCTAGTGAAGAGATTTACTTTGTTTCCACCCATTCAGTGTCACTCATACCCTCTTAAGCTTTCTCCCCACCCATATAGTTTTGCTCTCGGAGTGTTCAGAGCACACTCTTGATGCTCTGGACGATGATTTGTTTACCTCTGGATAACATTAAAACAGCCCAACCAACTGTGCTGGCAACAATTTCATTACGCTTTTTTGCTGCCATATTCAACAGATGTTGTACACTTTAGCTTAAGACATGTAGCTAGCTAGCTAGGTAAACAATCACGTTATGTTAGCTAACAAGCCAGCCAGCTAATGTTAGCTAGTTAAACAACAATGGACATAGTTCCAAATCATGTCATTGCTACCCTGCATGAATCTGTTGGGAGCTAACCAACCAGGTGCAATGTTAGCTAGCTAACGTTAGGCTCTAACTAGCAAAGCAACCGGCTCTGGGATACGAATAATAACATCATACAAGTAACGTTAGCTAGGGAGCCAGCCAGCTGGCATTATCTAGATAAACAATGAATGGGAAATGTGTAATATCTGAAAATGTAGCTAGCTAGACTGTCTTAACCGTGTACATCATCATGCATGATGATGGACGCGTCTCCCTGTCACGGATGCCATGCCACGGTTGCCCTTAGTTTGAAGATGTAATCCGGAAACAGGTGTTTTCTCCATTTCTTTAGTTATCATACTCTAATTCCACTGATTTCAAAACTTGATCTTACAGAAAGTGGTGAGCAACACTTATGCAGCTCCACTACACATAAAAAAAATCCGCATTCGACAGGACTACCACAGACTGATCAGCTCAAATAGACAGAAGCCTTCTATATGGCAGACCAATCCGAACTCCTCTCTCGGCATGTCCAGCCCACTCATTATCTCAGTGGGAAGGTTGCTTACTTTTTCTGAGGCTTAACCGTCAAGGCTTGTAATTTAACAATTTTATTCGTATTTACAGATGGCATACAAGTGTGTTATTAAGGCACATGAAAGTTCACATGTTCCAGAAGGTATTTAACGCATTTTGATAAAAAATATATTAAAAAAACGTTCAAATGGCTCTCCCTCCTGTGAAGTCATGACTTGCGACATACGCCTAGTTTCCTGGAACGGGTCACATATGTCTAAAAGACACATCTGGATTCAGAATTCGTCAGGATATGTTGCATATACACAACACTTAAAATATGCATTGGATATGGTCTGTATTCTCTAGAATATCAAACATGCGTAATGTAAAGACATTAAATGTAAAGATAGGTCTCTGCTATGGACCTTTTCTCTTTTCTTCTTTATTGCTCCTCTTTTGATCCTCAAGCAAGTGGGAGGCCGAAGACATCACAGATTCCCACCAGACAAACTCCTTGAATGCCCTTCTCCTTGAAGTATGCAATTGTGTCTAAAAAAACACTATTTAGCAAAAAAAAGTGTATGTGTACTTTACTGTATTTATACTTGGGATGTCGCTTTCAAGTGAATGTTGCGAAGGTACAGCGTCTATAAAACAAGTTAACGCAGTGGAAATACCTCACCTTTATTAAAAGGGAATGCAGTGGAAGTGCTGCACCTTTAAACTGACCAAATGCAGAAAGAAGTACTGCACCTTGAAAACAAGTTCATGTTTTCGGTACAGTAGTGTCCCTTGGGGATTCCTTCCATTAGCGTAATCTGCAGAGATCACACAAAACAGGCACATAAACACTTGCGGGGCCATGTTCTTAAAGCTCTGAAACAGAACCTGGTCGTACCAACACTGAGGATGAATGCAAGGAGAGTTTCTGGTTTTTCTTAGCGCCTTTAGAATGGCCGATACTTATTCATGTACGCATTACTGCAAATTGCATACCGTTGCACTGTACATCAACCTTACTACACATTTCAGAGACAAGCATTGAACGGCAGTGGTCTAGGTGTGACCTGGAGGGACTGAGTGGTAATGCTTTGTGGGAAATATTTCAGTGTAACTCTATATTGTGTGACATCATGTTCTATAGGGAGACCTGGCAAGGTCCAAATAGACGCTCCTTCTTTTTTCACCTACTTCTTCCTATTTCAATCTCAGGTACCACCCAACCTTTGCTCCCTCGAGTAATTCAGTGCGCGAGACCTAATGAAACATTCAGATTGTGTCAGACAGAACTGCAAGAATGGGCCTGCCGACTCCGAGGCTAGCTGTTATTTCTACTGATATTTATTCTATTGATTTGACCTTACTCAGGGCAGCTTATAATCTTTTTTTTTATTGAGTACTGTATATTTAAGTTCTATTTAAGTTCTAGGAGTGAACTAAGCTTGTGTCCCCACATCAAAGAGAAAAATATGTCCCTTTGACCCGATATAGTATGGTTCCCATAAGGTTTGTATATATTGGTTCAATGTTTGACGTGGGTTGTTTGACGTGGGTGGTTTGACGTGGGTTGGTGATAGCACATTATAGGTGCACCCTGTTCAACTGTTCCTCTGGAATTAAAAGCAGGTTTGGGTACCACCCTGTAAAAATAGACTAATTTAGTTTTAATCTCTCCACACTCTTTAGTTTCATGGAGCCAGACCCAGACCACTGACCTTGTATCAACAACTTTCTTTCAACATCAGAAATCAATGCGGGCGGTGACACACAACCTGAAAAACTCCTTCTTTCTCCCTTAAATCAAATAGGTGCCCAAACTCTCTTTCTTGGGTTGTTTTTGTCAACCTCAGTATAGATAGCACCATAGAAACACAGATGCAGCAAGGTCATCCAACGGATCGTATCACCCCCACCTGAAGAATAAATCCCCCTCCTTTGACAATAACACAGTGGCTGTTCGGGGCCACATCAACCACTTTGTGTGTGTGTGTCTGTTTGTGTGTCTGTCTCTCTCTCTGTGTGTGTGTGTGTGTGTGTGTGTACGTGTGTGTGTACGTGTGTGTGTGTGCGTGTGCGTATGTGTGTGTGTGTGTGTGTGTGTGTGTGTGCGTGTGTGTGTGTGCGTATGTGTGTGTCTGTGTGTGTGTGTGTGTGTGTGTGTGTGTGTGTGTGTGTGTGTGTGTGTGTGTGTGTGTGTGTGTGTGTGTGTGTGTGTGAGAGAGAGAGAGAGAGAGAGAGAGAGAGAGAGAGAGAGAGAGAGAGAGAGAGAGAGAGAGAGAGAGAGAGAGAGATAGAGAGAAAGAAAGAAAGTCAGAGAGAGAGCACCACGGGGAACATTCCACACTCCAACTGCCTGTGATTGATTTTCGACACGGATGTCTAAAAGGGTGTTACTCCCTATCTGTACTAGTAATGAATTTCATTATTAGGATCTCTAACACACACAGAGACAGCGACACAGAGCAAGGGCGAGAGAGATATGGAAAAGATAGCGTGAGTGAGTGAGTGAGTGAGTGAGTGAGTGAGTGAGTGTGAGAGAGAGAGAGAGAGAGAGAGAGAGAGAGAGAGAGAGAGAGAGAGAGAGAAAGAAAGAATTATGCCAGTCAAGCGGATGTCAGTCAAATGCTGACACCAACGTGCACAGTGATTGCTACTAAAATAAGAGCCAGCCAGGGGGCTATAGAGCGTGATGCTACATGAGCAACACTGCTACTATTAATTAACCTAACCTACATAATGTTTACATTTACATTATGAAAGCTATGATCCCTTATTGATGTCACCTGTTAAATATACTTCAATCAGTGTAGAGGAAGGGGAGGAGACAGGATAAAGAAGGATTTTTAAGCCTTGAGACAGTTGAGACATGGATTGTGTGTGTGCCATGCAGAAAATGATTGCGCTAAAAGGAATGCGCTAGACTAAAGATTGAAGTGCCTTTGAACGGGGTATGGTAGTAGATACTAGGTGCAGCAGATTGAGTGTATCAAATCAAATCAAATCAAATTTATTTATATAGCCCTTCGTACATCAGCTGATATCTCAAAGTGCTGTACAGAAACCCAGCCTGAAACCCCAAACAGCAAGCAATGCAGGTGTAGAGGCATGGTGGTTAGGAAAAACTCCCTAGAAAGGCCAAAACCTAGGAAGAAACCTCGAGAGGAACCAGGCTATGTGGGGTGGCCAGTCCTCTTCTGGCTGTGCCGGGTGGAGATCAAGAACTGCAACATGGCCAGCATCCCTGTGGAATACTTTCGTGACCTTGTAAAGTCCATGCTCCGACAAATTGAGGCTGTTCTGAGGGAAATGGCAGGTGCAACTCAATTTTAGGAAGGTGTTCCTAATGTTTTGTGCAATCAGAGAAAACCTATATAGCTACATATACATTTCCACCTGACTTACTTGACAGCCCGTAGATGTAATACAGTACAATAACGTGAGTCCTCAGTTGCGGCTGGATCTCAAGGACACCCCTGGGCTGTGGTCTCTGTGGGTCGCGTCAGGCAGTGAGTCAGGAGCCACATCGTCTTGAGTCATACAACTCCCTGGCTGGTGTTCAACGCTGTCTCGAGGCGAAAACTGTCACATTTTTCTCTTAGACGTTCTTTTCTCCTTAGTGTGCACCAATGCACACCTTTCATTTACCAGCTAAACAAGCACAAATTAGAGAGTCAACAAGGTTGCTTCGGAGAGTTAGTGCTGCAGTTTGGTGCCGTCGGGTGTGTTGAGGTGTTCTGTTGAACTACCCTAGTCATCAACCTATGTTTAATTGTCTGGTTGCTAAGGAAGTGATTGCATACCAACCCTATCATTTCATATTCATCAATATTCATAAGTGTCAGGGGTCACCTTTGGAATTAACGGCTCACATAAATAACCCAAATACTGCATCAGCCAATAGAATACAGGGCAATGACTATTATGCTAGATATACTGCCAGAGAATTGTAGGTTCAAATCTCGGATGGGCAACTACTATTATAGATCATTTGTAAGGCATTGGACACCTGGCTTGCTTAGTTTAGTTTAGTTTATTAATTCAACCATTTTAAAAAAACAAGCACACATAAAACTTCAAAGCCATACATGCACATGAATAAAATTATTGAGGATAACACGCAATAAAGTCTGGGACTTATTTCCATTGTGGTCCTCTTGACACAAGATGGCTAGACAAGATCGAGCACAGTATGCCAGTGTGCTTATGTGAGTATCTATCATTGTATCAGCCAGTGAATCGAGTTGGGCTGTGGGCATATCTTTACTAAGAAAGAAGATAGCGTCTTCACTCTGTGACAAAGTTCAGGTCTTTCAGAACTCAGTGTATCCTTCACCATCTGCCCCTCATATTCTTTCCTTCCTCCTCTTCTAATTCCTATCCGCTTTGCTGCCATTGCTATCTCCCATAATCCCCCTCTCTCTGTTCTCTCTTTTACTTTTTCAATAATGCCCTTTCTGTCTTAAAAAAAGAAAGAAAAATCCATTAATTTGTCCTGTTCTTTTAGTCTATCTGCCGTTCTGTTCTCTCCCTCTCTTCCCTTCTCAATCTCTATCTCTCTCTCTCTCTCTCTCTCTCTCTTTCTTTCTTGTGTCTGTCCTTGCTTCTGCTCGCAGACACCACTGTCTCTCTTTTCTCCCTCTTTTCCTTGTTTAATCATCTCTCTCCAGCTGCCCGATCTCTTTCCTGTGGCCACCACTGTCTCCTCTCCTCCTTGTATCTACAGCCTCACTCTGTCCGTTCCTCTCTTGACCTTTCCTCCCCTCACCCCCGGGCCTTTCCTTTCAGCCATCTCGTTCGTCTCTCTTATGCGTACGCACACACACATGCAGACCACACATGCAGCACACACACACAGACATATACACACACACACAGTGACGGCTTGTCACTTCAGCAATGTGACGGCACAGGGGTGACACCACTCCCGTCAACCTGACATCTGGCATTTCACAACGGTCCACTAAAACCCTGACAACCACTGGAGAGACAGGAGAAAGGGGAAATGGGTGAACACTGTGTAAAAAGAGATACTGGTTGGGCAGTGTAAAAAAAAGGATGGGACAAAATCACAGCATAGGCAATAACAATGATGTTGAACTCAGAGAAAAGAGGAAATTATGACAAAAGGTCATGTGTGGTACAGTGTGTGCATTTACAGTTGTGTTGGTTAATATACAGATCATTCGGGAAGGTTTCAAACCCTTACCTTTTCCACATTTTGTTACATTACAGCCTTGTTCCAAAATTGATTAAATAAAACAAATTGATCATCAATCTGCACACAACACCCCATAATGAAAAGGCATAAGTATTCAGACCCTTTGCTATGAGACTCGAAATTGAGCTAAGTTCCATCCTGTTTTCATTGATCATCCTTGAGATGTTTCTACAACTTAAATTAGGGTCCACATGTGATAAATTCAATTGATTGGACATGATTTGGAAAGACACACACCTGTCTATAAAAGGTTCCACAGTTGACAGTGCATGTCAGAGCAAAAGACCAAGACATGAGGTCGAAAGAATTGTCCGTAGAGCTCCGAGACACGATAGTTTCGAGGCACAGATCTGGGGCAGGGAACCAAAAACATTCTGCAGCATTGAAGGTCCCCTAGAACACAATGGCCTTGGAACCTCCAAGACTCTTCCTAGAGCTGGCCGCCAGGCCAAACTGAGCAATCGGGGGGAGAAGGACCTTGTTCAAGGAGGTGACCAACAACCCAATGGTCACTTTGACAGAAATCCATAGGTCCTCTGTGGAGATGGAATAACCTTACAGAAGGACAGCAATCTCTGCAGCAGGCCTTTATGGTAGAGTGGCCAGACGGAAGCCACTCCTCAGTAAAAGGCACATGACAACCTGCTTGGAGTTTGCCAAAAGGCACCTAAAGACCATGAGAAACAAGGTTATCTGGTCTGATGAAACCAAGATTGAACTCTTTGGCCTGAATGCCAAGCGTCACATCTGGAAGAAACCTCACCACCCCTACCTGAAGCATGGTGGTGGCATCATCGTGCTGTGGGGATGTTTTTCAGCAGCAGGGAATGGGAGACTCTAGTCAGGATTGAGAAAAAACTCAATGGAACAAAGTACAGAGAGATCCTTGAAGGAAACCTGCCCCAGAGTGCTCAGGACCTCAGACTGGGGCGTAGGTTCATTTTCCAACACGACACTAAGCACACAGCCAAGACAATGCAGGAGTGGCTGCGGGACAAGTCTCTCTGTCCTTGAGTGGCCCAGCCAGAGCCCGGACTTGAACCCGATCGAACCTCTCTGGATAGACCTGAAAATAGCTGTGCAGTGAAGCTCCCCATTCAACCTGATAGAGCTTGAGAGGATCTGCAAAGAAGAATGGGAAAACCTGAGGCTGTCAAAGGTGCTTCAACATGCGAATGTGATTTTTCGGGTAAAAACCTTTTTACAATTGTTCAAACTTCTAAAAACCTGTTTTTTCTTTGTTATTATGAAGTATTGTGTGTCGGTTGATCATTCTTTTGATGAGGGGAAAAAACTATTTAATCCATTTCAGAATAAGACTAACGTAACAAAATGTGAAAAAAGGATTTGCGAGAAGGATTTGAATCGTTTCCTAATACACTGTACTTAAAAAAGGTTGAATGCAATCTGAAGGGCACTTGACACCTGCATGTTCACGAGTGTATGTATGTGACCACATTTTCCATATATTCCCATACATAGGAACCAATATACACAGGCAGCTAGGAAAGTTAAGGCTAGCTATTTCAAACAGAAATTTGCATCCTGTAGTACAAACTCAAAAAAGTTCTGGGACACTGTAAAGTCCATGGAGACTAAGAGCACTTCGTCCCAGCTGCCCACTGCCCTGAGGCTAGGAAACACTGTCACCACTGATAAATCTACGATAATCGAGAATTTCAAGAAGCATTTCTCTATGGCTGGCCATGCTTTCCACCTGGCTACCCCTACCCCGGTCAACAGCTCTGCACCCCCCACAGCAACTTACCAAAGCCCTTCACCCAAATCCTTCACCCAAACCCTTCACCCAAATCCAGATAGCTGATGTTCAGAAAGAGCTGCAAAATCTGGACCCCTACAAATCAGCTGGGCTAAACAATCTGGACCCTCTCTCTCTAAAATTATCCACCACAATTTTTGCAACCCCTGTACTAGCCTGTTCAACCTCTCTTTCGTATCGTCTGAGATCCCTAAAGATTGGAAAGCTGCCGCGGTCATCCCCCTCTTCAAAGGTTGAGCCACCCTAGACCCACACTGTTACAGTCCTATATCTATCCTACCCTGCCTATCTAAAGTCTTCGAAAGCCAAGTTAACAAACAGATCACTGACCATTTCGAATTCCACCGTACCTTCTCCTCTATGCAATCTGGTTTCTGAGCTGGTCATGGGTGCACCTCAGCCAGCTCAAGGTCCTAAACGATATAACACAACCTCCATCGATAAAATACAATACTGTGCAGCCGTCTTCATCGACCATGCCAAGGCTTTCGACTCTGTCAATCACCTCACTCTTATTGGCAGACTCAACAGACTTGGTTTCGCAAATGACTGCCTCGCCTGGTTCACCAACTGTTTCTCAGATAGAGTTCAGTGTGTCAAATCGGAGGGCCTGTTGTCCGGACCTCTGCCAGTCTCTATGGGGGTGCCACAGTGTTCATTTCTCGGGCCGACTCTATTCTCTTTACACATCAATGATGTTGCTCTTGCTGCTGGTGATTCTCTGATCCACCTCTATGCAGATGACACCATTCTGTATACTTTGGCCCTTCTTTGGACACTGTGTTAGCAAAGCTCCAGACGAGCTTCAATGCTATACAACACTCCTTCCGTGGCCTCCAACTGTTTTAAATGCTAGTAAAATTAAATGCATGCTCTTCAACCGATTGCTGCCTGCACCTGCCCGCCTGTCCAATATCACTACTCTAGACGGTTCTGACTTCGAATATGTGGAAAACTACAAATACCTAGGTGTCTGGTTAGACTGTAAACTCTCCTTCCAGACTCACATTAAGCATCTCCAATCCAAAATTACATCTAGACTGGCTTCCTATTTCGCAACAAAGCATCCTTCACTCTTGCTGCCAAACATACCCTCTTAGAACTGACTATCCTACCGATCCTTGACTTCGGCAATGTCATTTACACAATAGCCTCCAACACTCTACTCAGCAAATTGAATGTAGTCTATCACAGTGCTATCCATTTTGTCACCAAAGTCCCATATACCACCCACCACTGCAACCTGTATGCCGTCGTTGGCTAGCCCTCGCTTCATATTCATCGCCAAACCCACTGTAGCACCTCCTTTGGCAGTCTTTCCTTCCAGTTCTCTGCTGGCAATGACTGGAACGAATTGCAAAAATCATTGAAGCTGGAGGCTTATATCTTCCTCACTAACTTTAAGCATAAGCTGTCCGAGCAGTTTACCGATCATTGCACCTGTACACAGCCCATCTGTAAATAGCCGACCCAACTACCTCATCCCCATATTGTTATTTATTTTTTTGCTCCTTAGCACCCCAGTATCTATACTTACACATTCATCTTCTGCACATCTATCACTCCAGTCTTAATGCTATTTTTTATTATTTCACTACTATGGCCTATTTATTGCCTTACCTCCCTAATCTTACTACATTTGCACACGCTGTATATAGATTTGTCTATTGTGTTATTGACTTTACGTTAATTTATCCCATGTGTGACTCTGTTTGTGTCACATTGCTTTGCTTTATCTTGGCCAGGTCTGTTGTAAATGAGAACTTGTTCTCAACTGGCCTACCTGGTTAAATAAAGGTGAAATAAAAATATGTAATACAAATTTGAGCCATTTCCATGGTTGTTGTTTTTTCACACTGCAGTTGGGGAAACATGGCAAGTTATGCTTAGAAACTTGTTATTCTCCCTTGAAAGTGTTTCACACTTGATCAAAATCTTTTTTTTAGTACACCTTTTCAGCATTGTTCACACCCTCTTCAGCCTTTGTCCATCTATCTCTTTAAGTGTTTTTAAAGTAGTGTTGTTAACAAGTGGTGAAAGTAGTAGACTACAATAAGGAAAATCTCCAGGTAAAAATACATTTCATCTAGTCCTTGCTCTATGTCCTAACATGTTGTTCTTCACATTGTCTCTAGTAAACACACTATATATCAAATCAAACCAAACCATATCCAAGTTTCTATGTCACGTGCACAGGATACAACATGTGTAAACAGTACAGTGAAAAGCTCTTTCTCAACAGTGCCGTATTAATTTGTCAAAAGAAAGGTATCAATATATATAAAAAAATAGAAGATAAAGTGTCAATGCCAGTTGAGAAAGAACAAAATGTACAAGAAAAATATCAATAATGATATCAATGATACTGGTGATAGATGAGGTAGATATATGCATACAATCAGGGGTAAACTGAGCAGCAGGATAAATGTAAATAGTAGCAGCAACATAGTGGTAGTGTGTGTGTGTGTGTGTGTGTGTGTGTGTGTGTGTGTGTGTGTGTGTGTGTGTGTGTGTGTGTGTGTGAATGTTTGTGTGTGTGTGTGTGTGTGTGTGTGTGTGTGTGTGTGTGTGTGTGTGTGAGTTTTTCTGAGTGTGTGTGTGTGTGTGTGTGTGTGTATCAGTGTTAGGAGAGAGTGATGTACACGTGCATAGAGACAGTGCAGACAATCCAAGGGTGCAGGTGAACAGCCATTGAGAGACAGCCAACATTGTCTGGGAGCCTGTTGGTCCGGGACCTGATGCTTCGGTATCGTCTTCCCGGCGGTAGCGACAAGAACAGTCTATGGCTGGGGTGGTTGGAGTCTGGTGTTGAGGGCCTTTCTCCTTGTGTAAATGTGACCGACCACCTGAATTCAGTCCTACTGTATGTAGCAACATTTGAAATTCTGTTTTTAACATGGGATAAAAGTAGAGAACTATAAAATGTATATCATACACCACAGTTGATGAACAATGGGAAAGTAATTCTGCTTTGAAAGTTAATAAACTTGTAACCCTATTTTTTTTTTAAATGGCCCTTGAATTTTTTGGTACAACTACCAGATAGCTCTTCTTTGTCTATAACCCCTTCAGCTTCGTTCACACCCTCTTAAGGCTTATCCCCACCCATCTCTTTAAGGGTTCACATGTGAGGCCATACGCTAAATGACCAAAGATTTCAAGACTACAGTTGTCGTAGTGACATCATGTCATCCAACATGGAACTTGTTGATATGAAAAAGTATAAACACAAAAACAACAGGCTGCCTGGTGGTCCAAAATAGCATAACTGGTGCATTTTAACACCAACAAACCCATCTGTTTAAAAATGAATATTTAAAGCTACTTCCTTAACAATGTTTTGGTTAGTTTCTAGCTCGTTAGCTAGCTAGCTAATGTTAAGTTAGCTGGCTGTCCAGTTCAAATAATGACCATATCATAGCTGACAACGTCTTAACTTTAGCTAATATTTATATATTATTACAGGAAAATAAACTCACAACAAGATCATGATTTACAAGATAATATGGCAAGCTAATTACAGAAAACAGCTTACGGTTGTTAGTGTGCCAAAATAGAAGCAGGGTATTCTAATGGAGACACTGTCTCGTTGGCCTAACATTATATCCTCATTTGACTTTGGTGCAGGTCATGTTGTTCTTTGCATTACCGTCTCTAGCTAGCTAGTTACAAAATGAACCATAATCCCAACTGATAACATTTCTACCATGCATGAATCTGCAGGTAACTTCATTTAACCAACTCGGTTCAATGTTAGCTCCCTAGCTAACATTTGGCTATAACTAGCAATGCAAATCGCTTCCTGTCTTTTTCCGTGGCTAGGCTAGTAACTTCCAACTAGGCTGGTAATTCAACCATTTCATTCGTATTTACAGATTGCATACAAGTTTGTTATTAAGGCACATGAACGTTCACATGTTCCAGAAAGCATTTCTCCCAAAAATGCGTTTTGATAAAAAATAAATGTTTACGTTCAGATGCCTCTCCTGTGAAGTAGTAACATGTGACATATGCCTAGTTTCGTGAAATGAGTCACAAATGTCCTCGATGACTGGAAATTCGCCCCCAGGGACGAGGGAGTATATATTCAGAGGGCCTGTTTCTGTCCTGCCCTCAAATTTGGTGCAGGGCATGTGATGTCCATGGCCTCTTTGTCGCGAAACTCCCTGAACCTCTCCAAAATATATGTTTGTTGAGTTGTGTCCAGTCCAGGTGGTGCTTGTACAGGCATAGCATCTCTGGGAGGAAGGATATCAGCGTTGCAAAGCATCTGAAACCTGGTCACAACTGAGTCCGGACGTTCCTTGGTGACAACAACACAAGGCTTAAGAGCATGTTAATTAAACAGGAAAAAAGACCAAAAATATGCAAGACATTAAAAACTTTCATACCTGCTAAAACGTCAATTCACCTCCAAGTTTATGTAATAAGAGTAAAGCTCGTACAATGCAATGACAATTATCTGAAATGCTGGTATGGCTTGGTATGGCCTGCGATCAGGAAGGGAAGATCCAGACTGGTGGAGCTTGTGAATGGTCTGCCAGGTGCAATACCAGAGCACAATCCTGTTCTTGTTTTGGCCACTGCAGTTTTCACAATCCAGGTCCACACGTGTTTCCCCAACTCCATAGTTTGCAAATAAATGGTGCACATAGTTGACTGCGCTGTTGCATTTGGTGGATGACATGCCGCCATCAATCAAGTAGTTGACTTGTTGGGGTATTCCTTCACAGCAGGCACCAAACAAGCCTCACTTGCGAGGAATTAGAAAGTATAATGGACCTGGCTGCATAGGGTCAGAAGGATACTACACATGCAAAAATATATAAACAAAAAGAAAAATACATTTTAATTGATTGTCATATCTCTGTCAGTCTGTCTACAAAGGTCAGTGCAAGATTTTTTGGGGGTATCTGTACTTTACTATTTATATTTTTGACAACTTTTACTTTAACTACATTCCTGAAGTAGATAATGTACTTTTTACTCCATACGTTACATTTCGAATGCTTAGCGGGACTGGAAAATGGTCCAATTCCTGCATTTATCAACAGAACATCCCTGGTAATCCCTACTTGGCATTTGTATTTATTACCATCCACTGCAAAAGCATCAGCTACTCTTCCTGTGGTCCATATGAAACATGACATAATACGTAGTATAGAAGATTATTAGTCAAGGACTGAAATACATACATGTAAAGCATCACACATAGCCTAGGTCTAATACATGGTACAGTGCAAATTACAATACAAGATAGATTATATAAAATGGCTGTGTCTCTTCACAGTACCCTTTGGTACAATAAGGTGCTATTTATCAGTTTTTATTGCTAGCTTTGTAACGGAGACGCTGTGAGTCGAGAAGCAGGTGCAGGTGAAAGATTTAATAAAACAACAAACGGGCCTCCCGGGTGGCGCAGTGATCTAGGGCACTGCATCGCAGCGCTATCTGTGCCACCCAGGCTCTGTCACAGCCGGCCGCAACCGGGAGGTCGGCCTAGCATCATCCAGGTTAGGGAGGGTTTGGCTGGTAGGGATATCCTTGTCTCATCGCGCACCAGCGACTCCTGTGGCGGGCCGGGCGCAGTGCACGCTAACCAAGGTCGCCAGGTGCACGGCGTTTCCTCCGACACATTGGTGTGGCTGGCTTCCGGGTTGGATTCATGCTGTGTTAAGAAGCAGTGCGGCTTGGTTGGGTTGTGTTTCGGAGGACGCATGGCTTTCGACCTTCGTCTCTCCCGAGCCTGTACGGGAGTTGTAGCGATGAGACAAGATAGTAATTACTAACAATTGGATACCACGAAATTGGGGAGAAAAGGGGGCAAAATGTATTATAAAAAAAAATAATAATAATAAAACAACAAACATGAAACAACACAACATAACAGTGGTGTTTACGTATGAACACAGGAACTATATTGACTGAGGAAGGAACCCAAGGTAGTGACAGATGTAGAAGAGGTAATCAGGAAGTCCAGGTGAGTATCACGATGATCTGCAGGTGCACGTAATGATGATGCCAGGTGTACGTAATGATGGATCCCAGGACCAGTGGTTAGTATTCCGGCGACGTCAAACGCCGGAGGGGAGGAGCAAGAGTAGACGTGACAAGCTTGAGTTACCTGGGGTGATAGAGAGTTCCATGTAGTCATGAATCTATTTAATACTGTGCCTTTCCCAGCCTATGTTCTGGACCTGGGACTGTGAAGAGACCTGTGGTTGCATGTCTTATGTTGTACCAATGAATGTCTGAACTCTGTGCCAGCTGCTTGAACAGACAGTTCGGTATTTTAAACACATCTATATCCTGCACAAAGACCAATAGTAATGCAGTCAAACTCTCCTCAACTTTTAGCCAGGAGAGACATGCATGTTAGTGACACTTTCCCTCTATGTACATCTAAGTGCAATATGCGCTGCTTTGTTCTGGACCAACTGCAATGTCCTTCTCTGCAGCACATGACCATACAGCAGGGCAGTAGTCCAGGTGCGACAAAACTAGGGCCTGTAAGACTTGTCTGGTCGACTGAGATGTCAAGAAGGCAGAGCAATGTCACAATCATGGACAGACGTCTTCCCATTTTAGCAATCATTGAGTCTGCATGTTTTGACCATGAACGCTTGCTATACAGGGTTACACCCAGCAGTTTAGTCTCCTTAACTTGTTCAAAAGCCACATTATTCAATAAAAGTTCAAAAAAGTATGCTTTTTGAGATATTTAGCACCAGCCTATTGCTAGATATCCATTCTAAAACTGACTGGACTGCTTTACTGCTGCAGCCGACATGTATACTGCTTTGTCGTCAGCCTACATAGACACACAGGCCTTATTCAAGGTCAAATCAAGTCAAAAATCAAATGTTATTTGTCACACGCCAAATACAACAAATGCCCTTAACCAACAATGCAGTTTTATGAAAAAAGAAGTGTTAAGAATGTATTTACAAAATGAACTGAAGTAAACAACAAATAAATAACGAAAAACGTTTTTTAAATTTGTATTATTATTATTTTTTTAAAGAGCAACAATAAAATAACAGTAACAGGCAGCACCGTTACAGAGTCAATGTACAGGGGCAGAGGTTAGTCGAGGTATTGAGGTAGTATGTACATGTCGGTAGAGACAATAAAAAGAGAGAAGCAACATCGTAAAAATGTGTGGGGGGAGGGAAATAGTCTGGGTGGCCATTTGAGAAGCTGTTGAGGAGTCTTATGGCTTGGGAGTAGAAGCTGTTAAGAAGCCTTTTGGACCTAGACTTGGCACTACTGTGCGGTAGCAGAGGGAACAGTCTATGACTAGGGTGGCTGGAGTCTTTGACAATTTTTAGGGCCTTCCTCTGACCCTGCCTGGTATAGATTTCCTGGATGGCAGGAAGCTTGGCCCCAGTGATGTACTGGGCCGTACGCACTACCCTCTGTAGTGCCTTGCGGTTCGGAGGCCGAGTAGTTGCCATACCAGGCAGTGATGCAACCAGTCAGGATACTCTCGATGGTGCAGCTGTAGAACTTTTTGAAGATCTGAGGACTCATGCCAAATTTTTTCAGTCTCCTGTCGTGCCCTCCTCACTACTGTGTTGGTGTGTTTGGACAATGACAGTTCGTTGGTGATGTTGACACCAAAGAACTTGAAGCTCTCAACCTGCTCCACTACAGACCCGTTGATGATAATGGGGGCGTGATCAGCCCACATTTTCCTGTAGTTCACGATCATCTCCTTTGTCTCGATCACATTGAGGGAAAGGTTGTTATCCTGGCACCACACTGCCAGGTCTCTGACCTCCTCCCTATAGGCTGTCTCATCGTTGACTGTTGTGTCCATGGCAAACTTAATGATGGTGTTGGAGTCATACATGGCCATGCAGTCATGGTTGAATAGGGAATACAGGAGGGGATGGAGCACGCACCACTGAGGGACCCCAGTGTTGAGGATCAGCATGGCAGATGTGTTGATACCTACATTTACCACCTGGGGGCGGCCCGTCATGGAATCCAGGATCCAGTTGCAGGGGGAGGTGTTTAGTCCCAGGGTCATTAGCTCAGTGATGAGCTTTGAGGGCACTGTAGTGTTGAACGCTGAGCTCGGTGAGGGGCAGGTTGAAAATGTTGGTGAAGACACTTACCAGTTGGTCAGCGCATGCTCGGAGTACACGTCCTGGTAATCCCTCTGTCCCTGCAGCCTTGTGAATGGTGACCTGTTTAAAGGTCTTACATCGTGGCAGAGAGCGTGATCACACAGTGGCCTGGAACAGCTGGTGCTCTCATGCATGCTTCACTGTTGCATGCCTCGAAGCAGGCATAGAAGTCATTTAGCTTGTCTGTTAGGCTTGTGTCATTGGGCAGCTCATGGCTGTGCTTCCCTTTGTAGTCTGTAATAGTTTGCAAGCCCTGCCACATGCGACGAGCGCCGATGTAGTAGGATTCAATCTTAGTCCTGAATTGACACTTTGCCTGTTTGATGGTTCGTAAGAGGGCATAGCAGGATTTCTTATAAGTGTCCGGGTTAGAGTCCCGCTCCTTGAAAGCCGCAGCTCTAGCCTTTAGCTCAGTGAGGATGTTGCCTGTAATCCATGGCTTCTGGTTGGAGTATGTACGTATGGTCACTGTGGAGACGACGTCATTGATGCACTTATTGGTGACTCTATTGACTAATGGTTATTTTTAAAATTTTTACCTTTATTTAACTAGGCAAGTCAGTTAGGAACAAATTCTTATTTTCAATGACGACCGTTAACCTCTTGATGCTATGGGGGCGCTATTTCATTTTTGGATAAAAAGACGTGCCCGTTTTAAGCGCAATATTTTGTCACAAAAAGATGCTCGACAATGCATATAATTGATAGCTTTGGAAAGAAAACACTCTGACGTTTCCAGAACTGCAAAGATATTCTCTGTGGGTGCCCTAGAACGGGAGCTACAGGCAAAACCAAGATGAAACGGCATCCAGGAAACCAGCAGGATTTTTGAGGCTCTTTTTCCATTGTCTCCTTATATGGCTGTGAATGCAAGAGGAATGAGCCTGCCCTTTCTGTCGTTTCCCCAAGGTGTCTGCAGCATTGTGACGTATTTGTAGGCATATCAATGGAAGATTGACCATAAGAGACTACATTTTCCAGGTGTCCGCCCGGTGTCCTCCGTCGAAATTGGTGCGTCTTTTTCAGCTGCTGTTATTTTTCCATGAGATTCTGAGGGGAAAGCAGGCTTCCACGAACTGCATATCAATGAAGAGATATGTGAAAAAACACCTTGAGGATTGATTCCAAACAACGTTTGCCATGTTTCGGTCGATATTATGGAGTTAATTCGAAAAAGTTTGACGTTTTGGTGACTGAATTTTCGGTTCGTTTCGGCAGCCAAATGTGATGTACAAAACGGAGCGATTTCTCCTACACAAAGATTCTTTCAGGAAAAACTGAACATTTGCTATGTAACTGAGAGTCTCCTCATTGAAAACATCCGAAGCTCTTCAAAGGTAAATGATTTTATTTATTTGGTTATCTGGTTTTTGTGAAAATGTTGCGTGCTAAATGCTACTCAAAATGCTAAGCTAGCTTAGCATACTCTTACACAAATTAGTGATTTGCTATGGTTCAAAAGCATATTTTGAAAATCTGAGATGACAGTGTTGTTAAGAAAAGGCTAAGCTTGAGAGCAGGTGCATTATTTTCATTTTATTTGCGATTTTCAGAAATCGTTAACGTTGCGTTATGCTAATGAGCCTGATGCTTTATTCACGATCCCGGATCCGGGGTGGGGAGTATCAAGAGGTTTTAACAGTAGATTAATTGCCTTGTTCAGGGACAGAACAACAGATTTCTACCTTGTCAGCTCGGGGATTCGATCTTGGTGTACTCCCCAATGTCTTTGGAAGAGTCCCGGAACGTATTCCAGTCTGTGCTAGCAAAACGGTCCTGTAGCTTAGCATCTGCGTCGTCTGACCACTTCCTTATTGAGGGAGTCACTGGTACATCCTGCTTTAGTTTTTTCTTGGAATCAGGAATCAGGAGGATAGCGTTCTGGTCAGATTTTCGAAATGGAGGGCGAGGTAGAGCTTTGTATGCGTCTCTGTGTGTGGAATAAAGGTGGTCTAGAGTTATTTTCCTATAGTTGCACATGTAACATGCTGGTAGAAGTTTGGTAGAACGGATTTATGTTTCTCTGCGTTAAAGTCCCTGGCCACCGCCTCTGGACAAGCATTTTCTTGTTTGCTTATGGCCTTAAACAGCTCACTGAGTGTGGTCTTAGTGTCAGCAACGATTTGTGGTGGTAAATAGACAACTGTCATGTTGTATAATGATAGGAGACAGGCACAGGTATACGAAAATAGTTTTTTTTTATTTCCCTAACCAAAATAGAGTACTTCATGAAAATGGATGAAGGATGAAGCCCAAACTAAACAATAATATATATATAAACATACATATATATATATATAAAAACACAGCACAAGGTTGTAAATGTCACGCATAGGTGTAATAGGTGGCAGGGAATTCAGGCGCAGGAGAGTCAAATGGAGTGTAAAATGGAGTCTTTTAATAAAGTTCACGGAGTATGCTCCATAACACTAAATGTACATAAACAAACTAACATGGGTACGAGGACCCGACGCGCACCTATACAACATCACACTACACTGTCAATAAAACAATCTCTGACAAAGACATGAGGAGAAACAGAGGGTTAAATACACAACAGGTAATGAATGGGATTGAAAACAAGTGTGTGGGAAGACAAGACAAAACCAATGGAAAATGAAAAAAGGATCAATGATGGCTAGAAGACCGGCGACTTCGAACGCTGAGCACCGCCCGAACAAGGAGAGGCAACGACTTCGGCAGATGTCGTGACAGTACCCCCCCTGACACCGGCCTTGGGGACGACCCGAAGGGCGAGGTGCAGGGCGATCCGGATGGAGACGGTGGAATTCTGATAGCATGGAAGGATCTAACACGTCCTCCACCGGAACCCAGCATCTCTCCTCCGGCCCGTACCCCTCCCAGTCGACGAGGTACTGAAGGCCCTCGCCCAACGTCTCGAATCCAAAATGGATCGAACACGCCGGAACCCCTCGATGTCTAGAGGAGGCGGAGGAACATCACGCACTTCAGCCTCCTGGAGCGGGCCAGCCACCATCGGCCTGAGGAGAGACACATGGAATGAGGGGTTAATACGGTAATGAGTGGGTAGTTGTAACCTATAACATACCTCGTTCACTCTCCTCAGGACTTTAAAAGGCCCCACAAACCGCGGACCCAGCTTCCGGCAGAGCAGGCGAAGGGGCAGGTTTCGGGGTCGAGAGCCAGACCCTGTCCCCTGGTGCGAACACTGTGGTCTCACTGCGGCCAATTTTCTGGCGCCTTATGGCACGCTGAAGGTGGACGTGGGCTGCCTCCCAGGTTTCCTCAGCGTGCCGAAACCAATTGTCCACCGCAGGGGCCTCGGTCTGGCTCTGATGCCAAGGAGCCAGCACCGGCTGATACCCTAATACACATTGAAAGGGAGTAAGGTTAGTGGAGGAGTGACGTAGCGAGTTCTGAGCCATCTCTGCCCAGGGCACGAACTTCGCCCACTCCCCCGGCCGATCCTGGCAATAAGACCGCAGAAACCTACCCACATCCTGGTTAACTCTCTCCACCTGCCCATTACTCTCGGGGTGAAAACCTGAGGTAAGACTAACCGAGATCCCCAGACGCTCCATGAACGCCTTCCAGACCCTTGATGTGAACTGGGGACCCCGATCAGACACTATATCCTCAGGCACCCCATAATGCCGGAAAACGTGTGTAAACAGGGCCTCTGCAGTTTGTAAGGCTGTAGGGAGACCGGGCAAAGGGAGGAGACGACAGGACTTTGAAAACCGATCCACAATGACCAGGATCGTGGTGTAACCCTGTGAAGGTGGAAGATCAGTCAAAAAATCCACCGACAGGTGCGACCACGGCCGTTGAGGAATGGGTAGAGGTTGTAGCTTACCTCTGGGCAGGTGTCTAGGACTGGGCGCACACCGAGCAGGAAGAAACATAAATCCTCACGTCCTTAGCTAAAGTGGGCCACCAGTATCTCCCTTCAAGACAGCGCATCGTCCGACCTATCCCAGGATGACCAGATGAGGGTGACGTGTGAGCCCAATATATCAATCGGTCACGGACAGCAGACGGAACGTACAGACGACCAGCTGGACACGCAGGGGGAGAATGCTCTGCACGTGACGCCCGCTTAATGTCCGCGCCCAGCTCCCACAATACAGGCGCCACCAGACACGAAGCTGGGAGTATGGGAGTGGGATCCATGGACCGCTCCTCTGTGTCATACAGCCGAGACAATGCGTCTGCCTTAACGTTCTGGGAGCCTGGTCTGTAAGAAAGAGTAAACACAAAACGAGTGAAAAACATGGCCCACCTTGCCTGGCGAGGATTCAATCTCTTCGCCTGCCGGATGTACTCCAGATTGCGGTGGTCAGTCCAGATGAGAAAAGGGTATTTAGCCCCCTCAGGCCAATGCCTCCACACCTTCAAAGCTTCTACGACAGCTAACAGCTCTCGGTTCCCCACATCATAGTTTCGCTCCGCCGGGCTGAGCTTCTACGAAAAGAAAGCACAGGGGCGAAGCTTCAGTGGCGTACCCGAACGCTGAGAGAGCACCGCTCCTATCCCAGCTTCGGATGCGTCCACCTCCACTATGAATGGCAAAGAGGGATCCGGATGAGCCAGCACAGGCACCGAGGTAAACAGAGTCTTCAGGTGCTCAAAAGCCCTGTTCGCCTCAGCCGACCACTGCAAGCGCACCGGGCCCCCCTTTAGCAGTGAGGTAATGGGAGCTGCCACCTGACCAAAACCCTGGATAAACCTCCGGTAGTAATTGGAAAACCCCAAAAAACGCTGCAACTCCTTTACCGTGGTTGGAGTCGGCCAATTACGCAAGGCTGTAATGCGGTCGCTCTCCATCTCCACTACTGAAATGGAAATCCGATGCCCTAGGAAGGAGATGGATTGTTGGAAAAACAAGCATTTCTCAGCCTTGACATATAGATCATGCTCCAACAGGCGACCAAGCACCCTGCGCACCAGGGACTGGGTGGCTGGAGTCTTTGAAAATGTTGAGGGACTTCCTCTGACACCACCTGGTATAGAGGTCCTGGATGGCAGGGAGCTTGGCCGTATGCACTACCCACTGTCATCAAATGAAATAAAAATGTATTTGTCACATACACATGGTTAGCAGATGTTATTGCGAGTGTAGCGAAACTCTGCAATGTCTGGCTCAACAATACTAGGCTCATAATTTAAAAAAAATATTCATATTTTTAGATCACCTACGGGTATGTAATTAAGCATCATGAAAGTTTACATGTGCAATAATTAATTTCTGAAAAAAGTAGCATTTTTTGTTGTTATTGAAGAAAGTCCGTCTTGCGCCTCACTTGAGAGATCCAGACACATATGGGCATACACACAATACATCTCCTGTCTTTATATAAGACATGATATCGTCAAGGGATGGAAAACTCACTGAACGCTCAACTGATGAAAACAATAACTAATGTATAAAGAAGCAAGTTATGGCTAGGGGCTAAATACAAAAAATTTAAATTCATTTAGTTTTTTGATGCAGGACTTACCTACTGTATCTTTCCCAAAATCCACACATTTTTTCAGAAATGCTGGTTGGAATATTCCTAAAACCAAGAGGGAATATACAGAAAAATCTGTGAAACCGCCAACCCAGTATTTCTGGAAAACTAGGGAATGTGGGGAAAATCACTGCCAAAAATCACTGCCAACCCAACATCACATGATCTAAATAGGATTTCAGGCAAATGACAGGACAACCTATCATGACTGTGCATTTGTATTGTTATTCTGAATTCATCCTTTAGTAATTTCAGGGGTGTCGGCACTTAGGGTCCTTTTTTTAATCATGCACATCACATCAGGCGGCTCGTCGTGCTGCACGCTCACAATTGATTTGGCATGGCTTGAATTACATTCCTTCTTTTATTGTCATACAAGAACACATAAGAATACCACCAAAAAGAAAGCGGGAGATAAAATAAGGGAACTAACCTCACCTGAGCCGTGCGTGTCTGTGTGTGAGAACATGAAGAGGTTTTTATCCGTGCAGATCTGCCTGTGACTGGGAAATGCCGACAGGCAACAGGTTGCCCGTAGAGGGAGAGAGCGGTCCTTATCAGGACCCTTGCACTGGGGATGTTTTTCTTAATTTATTTCCACCAGATAGGGAGATCAAGAGTGGCATTTCCATCAGTTGTTATAGGCGTGATAGTGCGTGCTAGGTTTTGTGTATACTGTGTGTGTGAACATGCATGCCTGTGTGTGTGTGTGTGTGTGTGTGTGTGTGCATGTGTGTGTGTAACCCCCTCACCACAAGGCTCGGGTGAACCAGCATGGGAATAATGGTGAAAATTACATCTCAGTAGGGCTGACACAATTTCCGTATATCTGTGTAACCAATGTTTATGGATGAAGACTGTTGTTTTGCTACGCCAACGGTTATTATGGAGACCGCAGTCATTTGGATGGCCAATTACCATCATCCAAAATTTCATGACCATCACAGCCCTACATCTCAGTAAATGAACTTGAATGATATTGATTCACTCTAGGAAAAACGAGAGGGATATTACTAATAGATATATAAAGGCTTAGGTTACTGTTTTCAGACTGTTCTCCCAGCCCAGGCAATAACAATGACTTAAGGAAAATACAACACACGGAATGCAATTTGACTAAAATGTATTAATCAGATAGTAGCTTCTCATGCTTTCACCGAAAAGCATTTTAAAAATCTGACTTGTTGGCTAGATTCACAACGAGTGTAGCTTCAATTGAGTACCCTGCATGTGTGTTTTAATGAAAGTTTGAGTATTATTGAGTGCTATTAGCATTTGGCGTTGCGCATTTGCATTTCCTGTTGGCTCAGTGAGACGCTAACGTCTCACCTTGCTCTAAGAGGTTTTAATTAATAGTATAGTGATCTCTAACATAAAACAATCACAATTTAAAGTAATAAAAATCAAACCTTGTGTACTCTTAAAACTCAGTCTTGCAAACTAATGTTGGCACGTGTTGGGAGCGCAACTAAGATGAATGACTCAGCAATGAATGGGAACCCAATGTTACTCAAGCAGCAAGATTAAGCAACAGTGTTGTATCTTCACAGATGTAAAAGTGTAAACTCAACAACAGTTGTCTCTCTTCTCCTTCCATCTCGAGCAGCATCACGAGCCTGAGAGCCCCAAAAGTCCTTGGCAAAGTAAACCCAGAGTTCACCCGATTTTCCCAAAACTTAGCAAGGCTTCTCATTGGCTAAACAAAACCAGGTTACTGCAATTTACACGCACTCAAAAGGCCAAACAAATTAACTGGACTGTACATTATAGAATTCCACCAAACAGTGATTTCCAAATGATTGACATGTATTTTCTTTGAAGTTTGCACATGAAAGTAACACATTTGTTTAATGGAATTTAATTACAAAATATGCTCAACAAAATATGCTCAACAAAATATGCTCAACAGCGTTTCTAATACATGCAAGCTGGGCTAACTCCGTAGTGTGCTACTGTGTGTGTGTGAGCTCCACCGAAGCAGGTGAATGTAAAGGAGCGGGCGGGCTGTTTCTAAAATGTGCTAACAACTCTATTTGATTTCTTATTAATACATTTACAACGCATTGTCATGGAAATTATAACCATGAAGAAAGAGAGCCTGCTGAGTCTTCCAAACAACTTATTTTATTATAAGAATTGCAATTTTGGAACAACAGTATCTCAAAAGATGCAGAGTTAAGAGCCCAACAACCAAAAGAGTTGGGTCTCAGCCTTTATGGGAAAACACAACCTCTATGTGGTCTATGTGGCAGTTTAGAAGGTGTGTGAGATCATGGTGGGAACATAGCGTACAAACAAGTGATAACGGCGGTATTGTTAGTATCTAGCTACTGCTGCTAGATAGACTAATGTAATGTTGTTTAGAAAAGAAATGCGTGTCGGCTAAGCTAACAGCAGCTACATTCTTTATGATGGCAGCCATGTTTGTTTACGTTTGACAAGCAAAAACTCCCTAATCCCAGAATGTCATCATAAAACGCAAATAAACTAAGTCAAAGATGGCTGCGCTCATTGCCTGAAAAATATGAATTTAGTTCAGTTCACCTCACAGACCATCACATCAAATACAAGCCTACTGCCTAGACTAACTGTAGCGCAAAAGCTAAACAGGGATGAAACTATTTTAGGGGGGTTTGTGGGGGGGTTAATTTAATTTGTGTGTGGTTTTCAAATCTGTGGGGGGTAGAAATGGGGGAAGGTATCGTGGGGGGATATGATGCAGGAAATACTACTATAATGGCAAACACAAGAGAAGGTTATACGCTAAATACAAATTAACCCCCTGAAAGGGGGGGAGGGTCTGAGCTGGCAACACCGAGGTACCAAAGTTACAATCTGATGCCACGTTCAAGACAACTGGGAACTCAGGGAAATATAATTTTTTTGAACGGTCATCTAACTCGGAATTTCAACTCGGGAAATCGGGCCTCTTTCTAGAGCTCAGACTTTCTGAGGTGAAGATCATTGACGTCATGATTTTAACTAGTATTTTTCCGAGTTCACAGGTGTCTTGAAAGCACCAAAAGTCAGTCGAGTGAACTATCCCTTGTTATAACATCTTTGGTCTGACAGATGCTTATGTGACAAACAGAACACATTGTATGATGTCAACAAACATGGTGCCACACATAGCCGGCAAATAGCTTAGTATTAGTTCATCATAATCAGTACAATATTCAAGTTTTTTTTTTTACAGACATGTGTCCATTACAATCTAAGCAAGAATCGGAATGCATGATTTGTCACCAGTACTTGAAAACATAAAACGACAGCAGAAAATACAGAAAATGAGCCACTTACTTTGATAGGAATGCACACATGTCCAAAGTCCAATTTGTTAGACAAACAATCATGAAGGCAATGCAGGCGCCAGCCAAAAAATATGCTCGGGGACAACATTTGTGCAAGGCCTGTTCTGCACAATGTCTTCATATTTGATCTGGGAGAACACTAGGGAAGTGCTTGGGCTCACGTTGAAGAGAAGTTTGTCCACTCAGTGAAACCTCAAACATAAATTGTCTGCAAGAGTGAAATGGGCTACCTCAAATGCAAAATAATGAGGAGACGGAACACACCTCAATTCAAACTGTTGTTAGAAAAGGAAACTAGTTTGAAAATAATTTGAAATTGACAAGTTAAAACAGCCTATTGATAATTAGCAGGCAGCGTGCCTTGGTTTGATGGCAGTGTGGGGTACTGTTGCGTAACAATCACATTTTGGAACAGTGAGATAACCCAACTTATGTTCTTGAAGGGCTACCTCTGCATTCTGACATCACGCGCATGAAAAAACTCACATAGGGGCAACTGTTAGAGATATTTAGAACTCACATGTGAAAAGGTTAAGGCTTATACAGCGCATATGCTTAACAGCGTTTGTCATTTCCCAACCATATCCCCCCCTTTGAGACTAATCTCAATCTAATACAAAATTACAAGTAAGCATGTAAGTATTAATTCATAATGTAAGCCAATTTTGTCATAATCTAAGCAACACTTCCACCAAGCAAAATATAAAGCATTGTAGGAGAGGGCTTTCATACACTTGTACATTATCTTTGTAAATGGCTTCCATTGAGCCACTGAGTTTATTTTTTTTCTCCACATGGTGCAAAACATTAAGGGAATCATTTAAAACAGTTACAAATAATTTAACAGTTACAAGGAGTATATTCTTCGTCTGTACAAAGAGGACAATTGTCACGTTGACATTGTCCACATTGCTAAGGCTCATCATGGTGAAAATGACCCTAATGAAACTCCTTAGAACACAATTTACATAATACTTTCGGTGAGCATGGCCTACAGACCAGGTGTGCCATCATCTCGAAATTGTCATTCCGATGCTCTTAATTAGCATCGTCTTCATCAGACATGTAATCAGGCATGGAAAACAATTCTGGGGGTAAGTCTCTGATGCCTCATCTTCAGTGGTAAGGCTCCCGAGTGGTGCAGCAGTCTAAGGCACTGGGTCTCAGTGCAAGAGGTGTTACAACAGTTCCCGGTTTGATTCCAGGCTGCATCACATCTGTCTGTGATTGGAATCCCATAGGTCAGCACACAATTAGCCTAGGGTTGTCTGGGTTTGGTCGGGTGAGGCCGTCACTGTAAATAAGAATTTATTCTTAACCGACTTGCCTAGTTAAATAGAGGTTACACACACATACATTACATTACATACAGACATACATACACTTTAAAGTAATGGGATGGTAAGGACAGTGTCAACTGCTTTGCTACATAGTTTCCTAACACAAGCAATGATATGTAGTACAGCAAAAAGCATTACTAGGCCATAGATGAGCCAATGGAAAACTGTTGCTCCCCATGCCCCAAACAGTGAAGTCAGCCATAAAAAAAGGCCAGCTACCTTCTCCAGCCTCTCTTTGAATTAACGTGCCCCTTAGCTTGTCTGCTTGTTCTATGGCAGTAGAGGTTTCCTGTAGAGTCTGGAATGAAATGACAACATGAAGCTCCCACTAGAGCACATACACCCCCCTGCGCTGCCAACAGATAATCCAAGGCTGCACTATTTTGCAAAGTCATTTACCAATTCTGTTTCATTTCTGCAGATGTAGCTCTAAATCCAAGCATGCTTGCATTAAGATATCCTTCAAGAACATAACCCAGCCTATCTATTTCATGAGCATTTTCATTGGCCCCGTACCAGGGCACAAGTCCCTCCAGAGTTTGTCCCGTGGGGTTGATCACCTAAGGCCTAGAGTAACTGAGTTTGGTTTGCTCAAACTTCTTCTTCTCCTTTGAGCCCAGTTTGGTTGCGGAGTTGGAATTATCATGAGGGAGGTGTTAAGTCTCACTAGGGTTTAGCATCGTGACCAACCAGGAGGAGTCTAGGCCACACATTTGTTCTGCAGAGCCAATATGTGTTCACTAAGGACTTTGAACCTAAGTGATAGGGAAGGACTTAACCTGCCCATTTCTCATGGTGATATTAAAGGCAATAACATCCGCGGGGTTAGACCAATGCCAATAATTATGACAGTGAGACTGACCTATCCGCCAAAGGTATGGTGTATCAGTAACATTACGACACACTCACTGTGGATGAGGCGAGGATGGATCTGCAACGATTAGCAGCACTGAGCCCTTTCTGGTAGTTACACCTGAAAACAGGTTTGTTTACACATGGTTGTACAGTTTAAACTTTCTCCCTCACTACTTGTATCATTAGCTTCTAAACCGGTGTTAGCCAGCCTGCCAGCTTAGTGGACTCTGCCACTAGTACAGTCAGTGTAGTCAGCTCAACTAACACCATTGAGACCGTGTCTGTGCCTCGATCTAGGTTGAGCATAACTAAACATGGCAGTGTTCAATCTCACTGGAATAAAGACCTCCTCCATTCCTGTCATTATTGAAAGAGATTGTGATAATATCTCGCATCTCAAAATAGTGCTACTTAATGTTAGATCCCTCACTTCCAAGGCAGTTATAGACAATGAACTAATCACTGATCATAATCTTGATGTGATTTACTTGACTCAAACATGGCTCAAGCCTGATGAATTTACTGTGTTAAATGAGGCCTCTCCCCACGCATCCCGCAAAGGCGGAGGTGTTATTAACATTTATGATAGCAAATTTCAATTGTCAATGACGGCATTTTCATCTTTTGGGCTTCTAGTCATGAAATCTATGCAGCCTACTCAATCACTTTTTATAGCTCCCGTTTACAGGCTTTCTGGGCCATATACAGCGTTCCTCACTGAGTTCCCTGAATTCCTATCAGGACCTTGTAGTCCTGGCAGATAACATTCCATTTTGTTATCACTTTAATATTCACATGGAAAAATCCACAGTCCCACTCCAAAAAGGCTTTTGGAGCCATCATCAACTCAGTGGGTTTTGTCCAACGTCTCTCCGGACCTACTCACTGCCACAGTCATACTCTGGACCTAGTTTTGTCCTATGGAATGACTATTGTGGATCTTAATGTTTTCCTTATAATCCTGGACTATCGGATAACCAATTTATTACATTTGCAATCACAACAAATAATGTGCTTAGACCCCAACCAAGGATCATCAAAAGCCGTGCTATAAATTCTCCGACAACCCAAAGTTCCTAGTTGCACCCCTAAAAAAAAAAAACATTTGTCATAAGAAGCTGGTATACAGAAAATACCTGAGCCCTGAAGCAAGATTCCAGAAAATTGGAAATGGAAATGGCGCTTCACCAAACTGGAAGTCTTCCGACTAGCTTGGAAAGACAGTACCGTACAATATCAAAGTGCCCTCACTGTTGCTCGATTATCCTATTTTTCCAACTTAATTGTGGAGAATAAGACCAATCCCAAATTTATTTTTGATACTGTCGCAAAGCTAACTAAATCATATTACTCCAGTGCTAGCATCTCTACACTGGCTTCCTGTAAAGGCTCGGGCTGATTTAAAGGCTTTACTGCTAACCTACAAAGCATTACATGGGCTTGCACATACCTATCTCTCCGATTTGGTCCTGCCGTACATACCTACACGTACTCTACGGTCACAGGCTTCTTTATTGGCAGGCTTCTTTATTGTCCCTAGAAATTCTAAGCAAACAGCCGGAGGCAGGGCTTTCTCCTATAGAGCTCCATTTTTATGGAATGGTCTGCCAATCCATGTCTCGACCTTTAAGTATTTATTGAAGACTCATCTCTTCAGTAGGTCAAATGATTGAGTGTGAGTGAAGGTGAACGGAAAGGCACTGGAGCAACGAACCGCCCTTGCTGACTCTGCCTGGCCGGTTTGCTTCTCTCCACCAGGATTCTCTGCCTCTAACCCTATTACGGGGGCTTACTGACGCTCTTCCATCCTGTCTCTAGGAGGGGCGCGTGACTTGAGTGGGTTGAGTCACGGACGTGATCTTCCTACCCGGGTTTGGCACCCCCCCCCCGGGTTCTTGCCGTGGGGGAGATCTTTGTGGGCAATACTCAGCCTTGTTTCAGGGTAGTAAGTTGGTGGTTTGAAGATATCCTTCTAGTGGTGTGGGGGCTGTGCTTTGGGTTATATCCTGCCTGGTTGGCCCTGTCTGGGGGTGTCATCAGACTGTCTCGGCCTCCAATATTTATGCTGCAATAGTTTGTGTTAAGGCTAGGGTCAGTCTGTTTTGTCTGGAGTATTTCTCCTATCGTATCTGGTGTCCTGTGTGAATTTAAATATGCTCCTTCTATTTATCTCTCTCTCCCTCCCCTTACGGAGGACCTGAGACCATTCCTCAGGACTACCTGGCCTCCTCAGGACTACCTGTTCGTGCTGCTGCTCCAGTTTAAAAACTTTTCTGCCTGTGGCTATGGAACCCTGACCTGTTCACCAGACGTGCTACTTTGTCCCAGACCTGCTGTTTTCGACTCTCTCTCTACTGCACCTGCTGTCTCTAACTCTGAAAAGCCAACTGACATTTTCTCCTGAGGAGGTGACCTGTTGCATGCTGAAGAAAGCATTTGCCAAATCGATAACGGAAAACCATTTTGTCAACGCTGGCACAGCAGATAGAATCGTAATGGGGTTAGGCACAATAGGAGCCCTTCCATAAACTGCACTGTTAGGTCTAAGATCTTGAACAAAATGCCAATCACCTGAGGCCTTCCGGGCGAGAAGGGTGGGGGTGTTACAGACAGTCAGTCATGAACAGGGGTAATTCCCCCAACAGCCTTCTGACTCAGCGGATATTGGGCACGGCTGGGTCTGTGTTTGCCTTTTGGTGTGACTGTGAGCGTTTCCACCCCTTTCATTTGCCCAATGTCATGCTTATCTTTAGCCCACAAAGATTTTGTGAGACCAGCCAACAACAGTGACTCAATCTCAACAAAATGGATGGTGCAATGTAAGTCAGTCTGTGGCATAGAACTGTCTGTTTCCAACATCTGCGTGCAGTTTATAAAATCTTTGATTGGGTCACAATGTTATCTTTCAATGTCATGTATGTTCCATGCATAGTACCTGTTGAAATCAGATTAGACAGTGTCATAAGATGATATGTCTCCTGAGGCCTTTTCTTTAAAAATAATATTTTAATTCTCAATTTACAGAGCAGATCTCTTCCTGCTAAATTTTCAGGGCAACATGCAGAAGATATGAATTGATGTTTTCTGCATGTGTCATCAACTTCTACAGGTAGGGGCATCGTGAGCAGCTCTTTCATAGTCACTCCTGAGGCTCCCACAGTGCTGACTGATTAATTTGACGTGGGAGGTTTGGACATAGAATTAGACTTTATGACAGACATTACTACCGGGCCTGCTTACCCATGCCCAATAGTAGTCCATTCAGTAGTAGTCCTTCAGGAGGATGTTGTAGTCATCAGTGCCTGGTCTGATGTCACTGTGTTTACGGAAACAGTTCTCAAGTCTGTGCCTATAATCTTCCTTCCTTACTTTTTGGCCTTTTGTGTGCAGCTATGGACAGCTGCCCAATCAGTCATAGGTGGGTGAAATTCTTACGATCACACAGAGAAGTCAGTTGAGTCTGATAGCCTTCCACGTCTGCCCATCGCAACCTCATCTTGATGCTGCAAATGTGGGCGACTTCGGCTACAGATGGTTTGTACAGCCTGACCAGTTTAAGCAGGTGTGGTGAAATCACCTGCATCCTTGGTGGGGTCAGGGAGGTCCTTGGCAAGCTCCTTCATCTCGTCTTGTCTCCAGGTACTCTGGATACGGGCCTCTGGGTGCCAATCAACAAGGCCAGGATCATTCGGAGCCGTTTGAGGTTGTGGATTTGAGATGTCGTGTTGGGGTCCCCTTTTGGGCCTGTTCTTGTTGTTACGGTTGAGGGGGTTGGAGAGCAATTCAGACCTCTAGGGGTTGACATTGATGGTGGACTGAGTGCCCAGAGCCCATCAACACCAGACACGGGAGTCAATGTGGGCAGTGTGTAAAACGGATTCTGATTCCTCATGGGTCGCGTAGGAGGGTTTGTTGGGAACTGGCCCCTCCCACCAAGTCAATCAGGTTCAGGTCAGGATAGATAGGCGGTGGGACCGTTGGAGCTGGGGCCGGGGCTGGAAGGGGAGGCACTGGCTGGGGAGGTGTAGGAGACACAGGGGTGTAATATCGAGGGTGGAAAAATCATTGTCATTCCTATTTTTCTCTTTTTTCCCCCATCCATCCTTCTTTCTTACTTTCTTCTACCATGATGCCTTTAACTTTCCTATCAGCCCTGTGTTCTGCTTCTCTTTCCCATTTCCTAAAATCATCCCAATCTATCCAACTTGCTTTGACTTTCTTGGTTGTCTCAAAGTCCTGCAACTTCTTACTCCAGTCGGCTAATACGTCTTCACTTATTATGCCTTTCAAGGGGAGTCTGCTGCCTTGTGCCTGTTCCAGAATGTCCCTGCCCCACTTATCTGCCATTACCCTCACCGGTCTAGTCAGCAGGTAGGGCAGGCAAGGCTCTCCTTTGCTGCTCTTGGCTCCCATTGCTCTGTCTACCTACACTCAAAAAACAAAAATAAACAACAAATTATTAGGAACGTCGTCCTTTTCTTAGAATTGGTTCATTGTAAAAAAATATATATAAAAAAAATAAGCACTTCTTGTTCTGAAAAATATGTTTTTGCTTGTCTATGCTGTCCCCTTACACAGACCACTATATATGTTTTATACCAATATCCGCTTACACTCCAATGGTAGCCCGCTACTCTTCTCCATTGATCAAATTGTGCAACTATATATTTTACCTCAGGACCCTGTCCTGGAATCACATAGCTCATGCATTTACATCTGACAATTGCAAACCATGGCATATCAATTAATGTTAATTCAGTACTTTGCCAAATAATGCTCATTTACCCGGGAATACCTCTGTTATAAAACTGTGAATTCTCCTCTACACATGGTAGAGTCTTCTGTCTTAAGATCTAGATTTTAACCTGCACTTTAGTTGTCCTTAACTTCTTGCGTCGAGCAATCCCGGATCCGGGATCCTATTTATAGCCTCAAGCTCATTAGCATAACGCAACGTTAACTATTCATGAAAATCGCAAATTAAATGAAATAAATATATTTGCTCTCAAGCTTAGACTTTTGTTAACAACACTGTCATCTCAGATTTTCAAAATATGCTTTTCAACCATAGCTTAACAAGCATTTGTGTAAGAGTATTGATAGCTAGCATAGCTATAAGCCTAGAATTCAGCCAGCAACATTTTCACAAAAACCAGAAAAGCATTCAAATAAAATAATTTACCTTTGAAGAACTTCGGATGTTTTCAATGAGGAGACTCTCAGTTACATAGCAAATGTTTAGTTTTTCCTGAAGGATTCTTTGTGTAGGAGAAATCGCTCCGTTTTGTACATCACGTTTGGGTACCAAAAAAACCCGAAAATTCAGTCATCAAAAGGGCAAACTTTTTTCAAAATTAACTCCATAATATCGACTGAAACACGGCAAACGCTGTTTAGAATCAATCCTCAAGGTGTTTTTCACATATCTCTTCATTGATATATCGTTCGTGGAAGTCTATGCTGCAGACACCTTGGGGAAACGGCAGAAATTGTGGGCTCATTCCTGTCGCATTCACAGCCATATAAGGAGACATTGGAAACAGAGCTTCAAAAATTTTGCTCATTTCCTGTTTAAAGTTTCATCTTGGTTTCGCCTGTAAGCATCAGTTCTGGGGCACTCACAGATAATATCTATGCAGTTTTGGAAACGTCAGAGTGTTTTCTTTCCAAAGCTGTCAATTATATGCATAGTCGAGCATCTTTTTGTGACAAAATATTGCGCTTAATACGGGCACGTTTTTTTATCCAATAATGATATAGCGCCCCTATAGATTCAAGAGGTTAAAGAAAGTCAGTCTCACCCTTAATTGTATTGTTCGGGATGGCGTATCCGTCCACTGACGCTGCCTGGCGGGTCCAAAGCGGGTCCCTTCTGCTCCACTCAGGCAGAGTGTGGGCTCCCTGAGACACTTCTAATGTAGCCTCTGTGCGCCTTGGTGTCCCGGGAATGATCAGCAAACGGAGTTAGCCATCCTATCCTCGTCGCCAAGATTTGTTGTGGAAATCCTAAACAGAAATAGAGACTTCTGATTCTTACATGAAACAAAAAGTGGAAATGTACAGGTGTAAGGCTTGTACAGCGCGTGTGCATAACAGAGTTTGTAATTTCCCCACCACAGCATACTGACATTTACTCTGTCTACAACACAGTGAATCACTCGGAGACTATTGTTCTATATGAGGTGTGTAGGTACATTCTCTCGCTATTCACACACACACACATACATATATATACATACATACATACATACATACATACATACATACATACATACACATACACTAAGGTAACCTGCCTAAATGACTACCGACCCGTAGCACTCACATCTGTAGCCATGAAGTGCATTGAAAGGCTGGTCATGGCTCACATCAACACCATCATCCCAGAAACCTTAGACCCACTCCAATTTGCATACCGCCCCAACAGATCCACAGAGGAAGCAATCTCCATTGTACTTTTATCCCTGATGTCCTTACACAGCTGTCTAGTGTTGGCCATTGTGGAGAGGTTGGAGTCTGTTTGATTGAGTGTATGGACAGGTGTATTTTATACAGGTAACGAGTTCAAACAGGTGCAGTTAATGCAGGTAATAGGTGGAGAACAGGGGGGATTCTTAAAGAAAAACTAACAGGTCTGTGAGAGGTGGAATTCTTACTGGTTGGAAGGTGATCAAATACTTATGTCATGCAATAAAATGCCTAATTAATTATTTAAAAATCATACAATGTGATTTTCTGGATTTTTGTTTTAGATAAATTACAGACCTCTACATGTTTTGTAAGTAGGAAAACCTGCAAAATCAACAGTGTATCAAATACTTGTTCTCCCCACTGCACATGCACATACTACCTCAAATAACCGGTGCCCCCGCACATTGACTATCGGTACCCCCCCGTATATAGTCTCGCTATTGTTATTCCACTGTGGATCTTTAATTACTTGTTACTTTTATTCTCTTATTCTTATTTGCAGACACAGGAGGCAGATGGTTGGAGTCTTACAATGTTAATTATTCCAAAGGGGTAGGCAAGAGAATGGTCGTGGACAGGCAAAAAGTTCAAAACCAGATCAGAGTCCAGGAGGTACAGAGTGGCAGACAGGCTCGTGGTCAAGGCAGGCAGAATGGTCAGGCAGGCGGGTACAAAGTCCAGAAACAGGCAAGGTTCAAAGCCGGGAGGACTAGAAATAGGAGAATGCAAAAAGCAGGAGAACGGGAAAAACCACTGGTTGACTTGGAAACATACAAGACGAATTGACACAGAGAGACAGGAAACACAGGGATAAATACACTGGGGAAAATAGGAGCAGGTGAAACAGATCAGAAACTGCATTGTTGGTTCGGTGCTCGTAAGTAAGCATTTCACTGTTGTATTTGGCTCATGTGACTAATACAATTGCATTTGATTTGATTTTACTGATTATGAGATTCAATGACTTCCAGCATGGCTGTGGGTTCAGGGTTATTATGTTGTAGTAAATTTTACTCCCTGTGTGTAGGGTACTGATGAACACAGTTAATTTCAAAAACACATGATGTATCTATGAATCTAGCTTTTCTCTAAATTCTGCGCTGATTTTTAGTGTTTAATGTTTACTCTTTTGACAATCATTGTCCGTCTCTCTCTTGGTTAGCCACAACCCCTCCTCCTCTCATACGGACACTCTATTCACATACAATCATTATCTGATCATGTATATTGTGATTGCCTCCAATATAATTTGTGTTACAGTAACGAGCAGAATATTTCGTGGTTCCTTCCCCCAAAATATCTAGACAATGTGCATTGGTATGAGAGAGAGACACACAGAGAGAGAGGAAAGGTGAGAGACACACAAACAGAAATAGGCACACAGATAGACAGATCAACCAACTGACTCACAGAGAGAGAGAGAGAAATAAAATTAAAAAGTGATCAACGCACTTCAAGAAAGGTTTAGTAGGAGTCACAGCTCTGTCACGCTCCCCTATTACTCCTTTGTTCTTTCTTTCCTACCTTCTTTCTTTCCTTCCTTCCACACACGAGTTCTCACTCATTCCCTAATTAGTTTAATGAGAGAAGATGAGACGCTCACCTCTCCAGACTTGAGGAGAAGGAAGGGTAGAAGAGGGGAGGGAGGAAACGGATCTGCCTGAAGTACTTCTACTTCTCTCCACAGCAGCCATGATAAGGAATCTATGCTTATGTCCCAAATGGCACCTATTCAGGTCACTTTGTTTGACCAGGGCTTATGGGGATCTTGTCAAAAGTAGTGCACTACATAGGGGATCATTTGGGACACAAATAAGAAGTCTATGAGAGATCGGGTAAGGCGATTTGGGATGTTGAGATGCAATTATCACACTTACCGGATTCAATTATCGCTTTTATCGCTTTGGTGTTTATACGTGGTGTTATTGTACACAAACTAGTGTTTGTGTGTTGTGTGTGTGTGCTAAAAACACACACACCTTGTTCTGAAAATGAGAAAGGAGTCCACAGTGCTTGGTGTTCAACTATCCTGTAAATGTGTCTGACCATGGGAAAAGGTGTATTTTTGATGATACTGTGTAAATACAACATTTTGGGCTTGATCAACCGAAGACCAGGTTTTAGGTACATAAATAGAGGCGTTGGATGACAGAGCCACTCCAACAGATGGTACCATGCAGACAGAGAAAAGGCTGTGCGATGCACATGCACAGAAGCTTTACCCTGGGGTTGATCCCCCTTCTTGCGCACCCCTTTCTCACCCAATAGGAGCCTGGCAGGTTAAAGGTTTCCGTCACTCCTCTGTTGAGGCTATGAAGAAAAAGAGAGAAAGAGCGAGAGAGACTTGACTTTCTTTATTGAAACTTTCATTTCATTTTTTTTAACTCACCACCCCCTTAAAAATAAAACACCAAAATATATCCTGTACTGCATACATGTACCCTACTCAACTTTCTATCTACCACATGATACAAACCAACATAGCAATACCCAAAACAACTCACCACTTCTACAACCGTATATCCAAAACATCTTCCCCAGCTATACAGACAGTCCCCCCCAACACACCATATCTCTACACTTTTTATCATTCTATCGTACTCAAACTCAACCCTAAGGCGCACAGAGACCATCCCATTAAACAATAGTAAAGGGTATGTTATCCCCCCACCTTTGACCCTGTTCCTCCTTGTCAGCCAAATAGCCAACTTCGCCTGAGCAAACAGAAGATTTAACAAAACACATTTGGCCTTCTCCTTAATCGAATACCTGTATCCCATTATAAACATCCCAACAGTAAAAACCACCCCCAACCTCTCACACAGACATTCCAACAGAGACATTAGTGGCATTAACCTGGTGCACACAGAAAACACATGAATCACAGATTATTTCATTACACGGAAAGGACACCCCTGCCCGATTCCCGGTTCAACCCGTGCAAACCAGCTGTTAGTGGCCAGGGCTCCATGAAGAACCCTCCACTGGAGGTCCCCTGACCTCTTTGATACTGGGGCTTTGTAGAGCCCCCTCCATCTAAAACCCACCATACTCTCCGCCCCCTATACCTCCTGCCACTGATGTGCCTTCACTCCTGTTAGGCTCCTAATGTTCCTAACCTTAACGCAGAGGTTGTAGAGGGCTTTACCTCCCAGGCTCGGGGTGTTAAAATCTAACAAGTCCTCCAAACCCCCTTGCCAGTCTCCAGTCTCTGCCATCACCTGCAGTGGCGGAAACATTGGTGGCCCCTCCCACTTTGGCCGCTCAAACACCCCCCCTTAACGGCTCAGACAGTGCCTCCTGGACCTCCTCCAAGAATCTGGACCTCCTCCAGTTCTTAAGTTCACACAAGTCCCCTTTTTTTGGGCAGGAGAGTCAGATCCGTCCGACGGCAGCTCATTGGCACCTCTCCTACCACGACGCATTCACGCAACACGCAAAAGAAGTCCTGTCCAATTATTCCCCAGAATTTTTTTATGTAACTCCACTGGGAGTCCATCGACCCCCGGTCCACAGTCCGCTCCCACAGTTCCCCACCACAGAGGTCACCCGCCCATCAGACAGCCATAGGCAATGCATACCCTTGGTTTCACTGCTCTGTCTTTCCAAACCAAAGAAGAAGGAGCTGGGAGCATCCATCTCCTTGAGCATGTAGAACCTCTCTCTTACAAGTGCTCCCTTCGCTTTAACCTGGGAAAAACTGCCCAGGTCCCTACGTAATTCAGCTAAATTAGCCTGAAGGCCTACATTGCCTTGCCCCACCATCTCTACCTCCATCTCACTAATACTACGCTCTAGTTCCCCCAATACTCTCGTAGCCTCTTAGGATGAGCGAGCTGGACTTTCCCCACATCCCACCATTGACTCAGAGACTCATACTCTTCTCTTCGCTCCCCCACCTTTCCCAAAAGGTCTGGAAACCTGAGAAAAAAGTGGCATCATGTAAGAGCTTTACATTGAACTTCCAATAGGATGCCTGCCGGGGCCCTGGTGAAATAGATTGCCGAGCCATGGATATGCGGTGATCCGAAAACCCCACAAGGGAGAATGGTAGCGACCAACAGCCTATTGCTCTGATTCCTGGACATGAAAAACCAAGCAAGTCGGGCTGCACTCACCCTAGCCCCAAAAACCTTTACCCATGTATACTGTCTTGTGTTGGGATGTTTAGTTCTCCAAACATCCACTAGGTCAAACTGATTAATGATGTAACTTAACACTCTCACTGAATGAGACTTTTCCCAATTTCTGTCTTTGTAAAATCTATTGTACAGTTCCAGACCCCTCACAGGCGCTACCTGTGTGAGTTCCTGTCTAAGACCCCCAACTAGAACCCCCCTCTCACTCCCTGTGATAGGCACATACACATTTATGAAGACAAAACCCATGTTGTTAATTTCTGCTTTTACAACAAGCAGCCTACCCCTACACACCTCCCTTGAGGAGCACATTTTTACAGACAGACCAGGTACAAAAATAATTTGTCCCATGGCTCAAGACACTTGCCCCTTTCCACCAGAGCCCCCAATTGACTTAATTCAACACATCACTATGCGTCTCATGCAGAAACAACACTTTTATTTGTTTTACATATTCACCCAACACACTCTTCTTTCCCACATCTCTGGCACCATTTATATTGAGCGAGCCTACCCGAAGAGTCTCCGTAAGAAGTGGGAGAAAAGCCAGCAGAGAAAGAGACCAAAAGCAAAGCTCAAAAAGCCCCAGTGTCAGAAAGAAACCAGTGTCTGAAGGTAGACCCTTGCGCACTGTTGTGACCCACTTCCTCAACCTAAACTGTTTCCTGGGTGAGTGGACACCATGCCCCTCATTTTTCATAGCATGTTGTACTGATCTGACAAACTTTCTCAGATCAGAAAAAAGCCCCAAGTTTAACTTCTTTCCCCTTGGTCTCATTCAGGAACCTTGTCAGTTCTCTCAACATGTACTTTGACCCCTCTGCTTGACTGGCTGTCAGCTCCGGACCCATTGAAGAGGAGTCTGAAAAAATTAAACATGGTGCCTTTGACCACACCCTTTTTCCTTTTCTGCTTGACACCCTCCTCCTCCCCCCTAGTCTGTTACACTTCCCCACTATACTCTCCTCATCCACGAGCATAACCTGACTAGACCCAGCCTCATCTACATCACCCTTCATAGCATGACTAGGTCCAGCCTCATCTACACCACCCTCCATAGCATGACTAGGCCCAGAATCATCGACGCCACCCTCCATAGCATGACTAGGCCCAGAATAATCGACACCACCCTCCATAGCATGACTAGGCCCAGAATCATCGACACCACCCTCCATAGCATGACTAGGCCCAGCCTCATCGACACCACCATCTCTCGCCTGACTAGGCCCAGCCTCATCTACACCACCATCTCCAGCCAGACTAGGCCCAGCCTCATCTACACCACTATCTCTAGCCTGACTAGGCCCAGCCTTATCTACACCACCATCTCTAGCCAGACTAGGCCCAGCCTCATCTACACCACCATCTCTTGCATGACTAGGCCCAGCCTCATCTACACCACCATCTCTTGCATGACTAGGCCCAGCCTCATCTACACCACCATCTCTAGCATGACTAGGCCCAGCCTCATCGACACCACCATCTCTAGCCTGACTAGGCCCAGCCTCATCTACACCACCATCTCTAGCCTGACTAGGCCCAGCCTCATCTACACCACCATCTCTAGCCTGACTTGGCCCAGCCTCATCTACACCACCATCTCTTGCATGACTAGGCCCAGCCTCATCTACACCACCATCTCTTGCATGACTAGGCCCAGCCTCATCTACACCACCATCTCTAGCCTGACTTAGCCCAGCCTCATCTACACCACCATCTCTTGCATGACTAGGCCCAGCCTCATCTACACCACCATCTCTTGCATGACTAGGCCCAGCCTCATCTACACCACCATCTCTAGCCTGACTTGGCCCAGCCTCATCTACACCACCATCTCTTGCATGACTAGGCCCAGCCTCATCTACACCACCATCTCTAGCCTGACTTGGCCCAGCCTCATCTACACCACCATCTCTAGCCTGACTAGGCCCAGCCTCATCTACACCACCATCTCTAGCCTGACTTGGCCCAGCCTCATCTACACCACCATCTCTAGCCTGACTTGGCCCAGCCTCATCTACACCACCATCTCTTGCATGACTAGGCCCAGCCTCATCTACACCACCATCTCTTGCATGACTAGGCCCAGCCTCATCTACACCACCATCTCTTGCATGACTAGGCCCAGCCTCATCTACACCACCATCTCTTGCATGACTAGGCCCAGCCTCTGCAGTCTGCATCTCATTAGCCCCTGCACGCTGACCCCGATTTCCCCCACTGGCATTTGTGCCCTCACCTTGTCTACGGCCTTTATGTGGGCACGCAAAGCTCTTATGCCCCAAATCCCCACACTCAAAACACCGTAGACTATCTGTGCTGGCAAACCCTGCATAGAGCCCTTCCCCATGCCTCACTTTAAAATGCACATTTAGCTGTTGCTCATTGTTATTCAGAAACATAAACACTTTCCTCCGGAACAAAACAACGTGCTTAACGGCATCTGCCTGTTCACCGACTGCAAGCAGAACCTCCTCCACTTTAACTCCATTCTCAGGAACACACCTGAATCCATGCCATATCGACAGCGTCTCCTCCATGCTAGGCTGAGAAGCCATCGTGCACACCACACCTTCCAAACCCCAGGAAACTTACTCTGTCCTCTTCCACCCTAACTTTGAAAAAACCTGCAGATACCACTAAAACAAATAGTGCATTAACCCTCCATCATAGAAAATAAAAGACCAAGAATAGAATCAAGAAAGTTAGTTAGGACAGAGTCCTCCACACCAAACACTCAAACTCCCAAAAACTCCCAGCATGCACTGCGAGAGAGAGAGTCCCCTGTACATATCAGAGAAAGAGCAGTAGCCAATTTGAGCTTGAGCACTGAGCGTTCACTAGCACCCCCACAGGCCAACCTCTGTAAGGAGAGTAGACGGTCTGAATTCCAAATGGCACCCTATTCCCTATATAGTGCACTACTTTTGACCAGGACCTAGGGTGCCATTTGGAATGCAATGCCCTGGTCAAAAGTAGCACACTCTATAGGTAATAGGGTGCCATTTGGGATTCACACACACACAGAAATATGGGTGAGCTGATACTATCTACAGTTCAGAAAGACAAGAGTACTGTTGAACTGGCTGTTCTGCTGACTACAGACTTCAGCCTGAAGGGTCAGCAAAGAAGAAGGACAAAACAGATGTCAAGGAACATAATGATGCCTATGGCATGTGGGAAAACGCATGCAGAGACGGAGGGATGCGATTCAAGGTAGCTTCTGACAGCAGTCACTTTGACAGTCCCTAAAACAAGAGGACAAACTGGACACACACAGCTTAAAGGGTAGTTAGAGGGAAGGATGTGCCTTGGCTTAAATGTTACATGTCAATTACTGCAGTGGAGGGTGATGATTGGGCAGAGACTCCCAATCCCCCGCCCCCCTCGTCAGGGTCTGACACTTCTTAGCCTGTCAGTCAAGGGGACATTCTGTAGACGGTCTGGACAACGCGTCACCTTCCCCTCTCAAATGGAAGACATTTTGTAAACAACCTTACGGTACAGCTTCGAAAACCACAGCCAAGTCTTTGAGTCGAGGTAAACAGGAAACGAGCAGTTTGGTTTGTTACTTGACTTGTTCAAGCTCTCCAACTTCTCTCGTTCAGGGTTTTACCCATGCATCCATAACATTCACAATCACCTTGATTAAAAAGTGTAGCGGCAAGCTAGACGAGACAAAAGTACGATCCATCAGGGTGTAAGAAGAGCTATCAAAAACAAAAGCGAGAGACAACCCGCGTGCTCTGTCTTCCAGCAAGACGCAAGGAAAACACTTCAAACAACTGACAAAACTTTGTCAGAAAGAGATATTTTATTCATGCCATCAGTAAGAGAAGCCGAATAGAGCTGCACTTTTGATCCCGAACCTTGAACGTCCCGCTCCTGCAGGATTAGCCGGGGTCTTTGATGAGCTGGGTAACGCGTCTGTTGACATCACTCTTGACATGGCGGGTAGTGGGATGGGAGGAAAGATGACATTCATCACCAGAAAGGACCTTGTATCCACTTTGAGTGACACAATATGCTCCTTAAATTAGCACCTCCCACTTTTGACTTTGTGCGCTGTCGAAGCTTATTAAGGCTGTGTGATTGTCCTTGAAGGGGACAGACTTCCTGTGTGATATATTGGTTTTTATTTTGGTTTGTTTTAGATATTTGTGCCTTCACTTTCCCTCCAGGCCTCGATCCCCAATGTTGTATGAAGGCTTTATTTTGGTTTGTTTTAGGTTTTTCAGCCTTTTTCCTGTCCTTCTGTCTCACAGCTGTTCCAGCAGTTTAAAAAGACAGATCTCCAATATCATATTTGGGTTTTATTTAGGTTCACTTTAGATGTTTCTATTTTTTCTCATAGTACTACTCTGTTGTTGAAACGGAAACGATCTGAGCTGCAGGCTGAGCTGCAGGAAATGAAAGGTACATTTATGGGCCATTAGGAGGTCAATAGAAAACGCTTAAATTATGCACCACTCACAATTGAGCCATACATCAGGACAGAGAAAAACACATTGGCTACAGATGTGACCAGAAGACAGCTCCTGTCATGAATTGACATTTTGTGTACGTGAGCATGTGTGGTGAGGAGTCGTGTATGTGTGTGTGTGTGTGTGTGTGTGTATCTGGGTGTGTGCGTGCGCGGGGTGGGGAGGGTGTGCACTCGAAGGTGTGTGTGTGTGTGTTTCTGACTGCATGCACGAATATGTGTGTGAGACTGTGCATGTGTTACTAATTACAATGTCTGGGTGATGTCTGTGCGTGCGTGTGGGGTGTGTCTGGGTCTCGGCTTCTCGTCGTGTTCTCTTTGATATCCCGGGGTGTTGGCAGTTTTGTCCCTCTACGTTTAAATTGTGTTTTTTTTTGACGACCATGAGTGACAGACAAGAGGTGAGGGGAGGAGGGGTGAGGAAGAGGGAAGGCGGTATGAGTCAGGAACAAACGCCCAGTACTCACCGTCTGACAAACTCCATCAATGTGGCCTGATGGGAAGAGACAGGCCGTGTCAGAACACAGGAGCTGCAGTTTCATCATCCCGGTCAAGATCAGAATTAGAGGGAAAGTCGTCACCGAGCACAAGAAGACATACTATGCTTCGTACCAATTGACTTCGAATTGTGGGCCAGAACAACAAAGAACAGATCAGAGTTTGGAGACATGGCGGTCCCCGTTCAATCAAGACCGCAATCCACATTAAGTACTAAACGGTTTAGATGCATTCTTCTGTCACACAATTCCGATTGTTGTACTGATCATATGTATCAAATATGTATCAAACGTGTATTATTGCAGAGTAAGAGGAATATTGATCTATATTCTCATTAAACAGCAAACATTTTGGAATTTTTGAAGCGCAAACTATTAACTGTACACTGGCATTATTGAGTGGTGCATGCATTATATACCATGAAGTCTGTCACAGTGTCTCCTTCCATGATTAAGATATGTCAGTGTATAAAGCTATGGTTAGTTGGTCCAGTCTGGCCCAATGTGTCTGTAGTTCCTGACTGGGCAGGAAGTGGACTTGCCATGCAGTCCCAGATGGCAGCCCAAGGGAGTGGGACCTGATTCAGTGAGTGGGCCGTCTCGAGGAAGTGTTGTAAGGGCTTTATAGTACAGTAAAGTATAGAACTTACCTCAAATGTGAGGTTGTTCAATCAGGCAGGCTGCAATTGATTCAGCTTGCCAGGTTGCCCAATGGATTACTCCCAAAAGTACAAAACCCTATCTTTCTGGCACTCCAGTCAGGCTCTATCAAAATGCTCCTAAGTATTTGAAAGATAACAAATACTAATCGAACCCAGGTACTGTGTGTGTGTGTGTGTGTGTGTGTGTGTATTTTACTGTATCACCTCATAACCAGTTATTTTCCAAAATAAATGGAAGCAATGGAATTAAACATAGACATTCTCCTGGGTGTTTACAGAACGGTAAGCTGAATGCTTTGACGTCTCAGCAAAAAGTTAGACACATAAAACACGTTGTTTGGTATTTGTTCTAACTTGAATTACAAAGAAACAATGTTTGTCTCATTAGTAGTTCCGGGGCCTCAAAGGTTTATAAGGCAACACTCAAGAAAAAGCGGAGAGATCATTAATTTATTAATTTCTTAGTTTGTTTGTTTTTCCAAGCTTCTCGTTAGCACTGCCAGCTTGATATTTTTGGATTATTAATCACGGAGCCAACGGCACGCATGAAGAATGAGCTTGTTTGATTCATAATATCCATTTCTGAAAAATATTGCTTTCTTTTGCTTTTCTTTCATACTTGTTTGTAAAAGAGGCCTTCCAACGCAGATATGCAACAGAATAAGTCTGGTAGTGCATCCCATGTTTTATGAAGAGATGAGGCAATGACAATGGAGGAAGGTTGTTGCATGACTCATGATGAGCAGTAGTGATGTCCTGATCGTACTTTGAATACAAAGATAAAAATGAACACAAGACATTTTGTGAACCTCTCAAGAAACGATTTCACTGCTTACAGATTTAGACAACGGGAACATTTGAAGAGAGGAACAGTTAACCAAAATCAGGTGCGGGAAATCAACAAAACAACGATGACGACATAAAGAGCTCAAATCCCAACCTTAATGCATCACAAGGGGAGATGTCTTCTCTAATGACATTACTGATAGCCCAGAAGAGATGACGTTACATTAGCGTGGTGTGCTCCACTTTCCGGATGCCCCAGAAACCATCTTCTCTCTCTGTCTACTCTCTCTCGCCCACTCTATATCTATCTATCACCCCTTTCTCTGCCTGTCCCCTTCTCGCTTTCTCTCCCCTCTCTTTCTCGCTCTCTCTCTCTTTCCTTCTCTCTCGCTCGCTCACTCTCTCTCTTTCCCTCTCACTCTTTCTCACTCTCACCCACTCTCTCTGTATCACCCTCTCTCTCCCCTCCCTCCCGCTCTCCCTCCCCTCCCTCCCCTCTCTCGATCTCCCACAGGAGCTACCTCCAGGAAATCCCGGCGTAGAGTGAAGATATTTGAACACATTCAGAACACGTTCTCCCTCACCTCTCCGGTGTTCACTCACTCTGGTACAATTAGCACATTAAAGGAGAAGTGTCTCCGACAGCCACGGTACAGACACTACGCGGCCACGGAGTGTGTCGCTGACGTTCAGGGATGTTACAAGTGCAAGCTCCTGGCTTAGAATAGGGGCACTCCGGCAGCTGAGAGTGTGAGAGTATGTGTGAGTGTATGCATGTGTGTGTACAAAGAATGCGTACACTACAAAACATGATTAACACCTTCCTAATATTGAGTTGCAGTGTATATGCCCCTTGATTTACATATACTCAATAGACTGTACAGTATATGAGCTGTCACAACTAACACAACTAACTACTCAGCTGCTTGGTGTAAGGGATTTCTTCCATTTTTTTTTTTTTTTTTTTTTTTTTTACCTTTATTTAACCAGGCAAGTCAGTTAAGAACAAATTCTTATTTTCAATGACGGCCTGGGAACAGTGGGTTAACTGCCTGTTCAGGGGCAGAACGACAGATTTGTACCTTGTCAGCTCAGGGGTTTGAACTTGCAACCTTCCGGTTACTAGTCCAACGCTCTAACCACAAGGCTACCCTGCCGCCATTGACGGAGAGTCGGACCAAAGCGCAGCGTGGTTATTTTGATTCATGTTTTAATAAATCATTTCACATGAACAAACCTACAAAAACAAGAAATGTGAAAACCCTAACAGTCCTATCTGGTGCAAACACAGAGACAGGAACAATCACCCACAAACACACAGTGAAACCCAGGCTACCTAAGTATGATTCTCAATCAGAGACAACTAATGACACCTGCCTCTGATTGAGAACCATACTAGGCCGAAACATAGAAATACCCAAAATATAGAACAAACAAACATAGACTGCCCACCCAACTCACGCCCTGACCATACTAAATAAAGACAAAACAAAGGAAATAAAGGTCAAACGTGACACTTGGTGGTTAATGGCAGGCAAACTACAGTCTCCAAAGGTGACTGGGCCAGAAAGTAGACCCAAGCCATTTGTGCTCAGGGATACCATTCTATAGGGAGCTACTTAGGTCAGATAGAGGTCTTAGCTGGTGCAATGATATTGTTATTTGAATAATATGTCAGTTGCATCTTGGGGGAAAAAAAGAGTCTGTGTAGTATTTTCATTGTCTCTTAGGCTTCTGACACACCATAATGTACATAAAGAGGGAGACAGATTGATGCGAGTGATTTTCCATGGGACTAGCTATTAAATATTGATCCTGTACAAAAGGTACTTTGCAGAGCAAACTAAACCATCAGCATGAATGAAGATCACATGCCTCCCCTCGTGTACAGAGATATTAGATGATCACACACTCTGTGATGTCGCTCTCGACCTCCCTTGGAGTTGGGGAGCTGGAGAAACAAGTATTTTTAGTATCATCACACCCTCAGGATTAAAAATATAGTTCTAGGGGATATACTGTATTTTCTCTTCTCTATGGATATCTGGAGCCCTCTTCTATTTCATACACTACGAAAACATGAAATTATTCATGTGACTGTATTTACTTGGCATTGCACGATTGAACCAATTCATTTGCATTTTTACACATTAGTCATTTATCAGACACTCTTATCCAGAATGTAAATGTGCACACATGTTCAGACATTTTCAAACACCATGCTCTACCAACTAAACCAAATGGGACCGTTCAATAGGTTTAGAGAATTTCTATGAATTTCGCAATTCTTCCGATTCTTGATTTATTCGAGTGCATTACCTTCACTTCAATACGAAATTATACCCTCTCTAGTGGCCAGGTAAGGGGCCAAGAATAGCAGACAGGGTCAACTGGTGTGAGTGTGTGTGTGTGTGTGTGTGTGTGTGTGTGTGTGTGTGTGTGTGTGTGTGTGTGTGTGTGTGTGTGGGGGGGGGAGGTCCTGCGTAAATGTGTGTCACAGCGAAAATCATACCACATCAATACCACATCGACATCCCCTCTCCAACCTCCTGCATGCCTCAACTAAGGAGGCCAATTTTCTCTCTGTCTGTCTCCCTCATTCCTGTTCTCAGCCTATTTTCTTCAACTGCTTCAGTCAGACAAGGGCCATTCTAGAAGGTTAGAGGAAGTTCTGTTCTCTTCTTAACCCCTTACTCCTCGGCCCCTAAAGAACAATGATTCCTCTGATCTATGTGTGACTGTTGTGTACCTGTTCTTCCTCCTCTGCCTGGGGTTCACGAGGGTATCCGTGCTCTAGCACTCACCTCATTCCCCAGGGCATGGCAGCAAGGCCCATTAGCGTTAGTGCTAAACGCTAGCTGCCAATGTGACCGTGCAGCTGAAGGACCAAACTGGAGGGAAAAGGTTTCACTGCTTTACCAAGGTTCCGCTGGCTGGTCAAGCGTGTTTTCATAACTGGTCGGTGTGCTGTCGGAACAAAATTTGGATGTGTCCTCAGACTAAGTTTTTACTATTTCAAATTCAATCTTATTTTGGATGTATTGATGTGCTAAATATTGTGTTTTGACCTTATTTACATTTTTACCATCTTAAAATGTTGTTCTTGTTTTCACGGATCACTGTAATAACTCAAAAGGAAATGTACAAACACTGGTTCCCACCACATGAATACTTTACGAGATAAGACAGCTAACACCATACCATGGTCTGACCACAAAATCACAAAAGGCACTAGAAAATAGTGATCGGGCCATTGAGTTACAGGTATGTCCCCCTGGGACGCTGTACCTCTCTCTACTCCAATTCACACAAAGACACTCGCGTACACACACCCATCACGCACACACAGACAGACACGCGCGCACACAGACACACACACAC
>NC_088234.1:28763218-28945718 GCF_036934945.1 Oncorhynchus masou masou | reverse complement strand
CATTGAATGGGTCTCCGTTGTTTCATCACCCCCAATGTGTTCCAAGGATCACAGGCCCTATACTTATTGACCATGCCTCCACATCCAAAGTTCTATGGTTTGCATGCCCTGCCGAAGGACCCTAGTATGCGGAATAGGAGTTTGGAATTTGTCGGTCCCCAAGTCTGCACCATTAAACGCTAGCTTGGTGTGCAACGACCGGTGGTGGTGAGTATAACCAGAGACACTGGAATATAATGACCTCTCTGGTATAACTTAGCTAACAACGTTACATATTGTTATTTCTGGTTAGGTAAGTAGCTATAGTTTGATAAATCGAAGGAGGCTAGTTAAGGTTATCTAGCGAGGCAGGCTAGCGAATGTTTTATCTAATGTTAGCATAGCTAGCTAGCTACTTCATTATAACTTCAGGTCAGGTCATAGCTCGTACACGTTTATTGTGTATTGTCTAGGTACTGCTGGTTATTTAACTTTATCATTTGATAATGCTAGTGAGGCAGGCTAGCTAAATACAGGCTAGCTAACGTGTACCTCATCCACGCTCAAGGTCCTAAACCGATATCATAACCACAAATGAAATGTGACCATACTTTACCATTCATATATCATCAATTAAAACCTATACAGCTTATATAGCATTTTCAAAGTCATCAAGAGTTCTGGTTTTCATTTCTCCCCAGGATTAAACTAAAAACAGACAATACATATAGACCTTGAGTTTCAAGCTTTGGTTGAAATGAAATGTTCAAGTTAACAGTTAATATGTTGGATTGTCTCCATCTCAACAACAAATCTAAGTAAGGGAACTCCCCCCTGAAATGGACAAAAATGAATGGGAACATATTGGCACTCTAACAACCATATACATGGTGTCCAATACCACTCAATTGGACGTTGTTTCATTCAAAGTTGATTGCAAATGCCATATGGCAAATGCCAAATGTAACACTGCAAAAATCCAACAGATGAGGAATGCGCTCCACCGGAATTTTTCATATTGCAAATGTGTAACGGCGTTCTTTTGTTGTTGAAGGAGAGTCGGACCGAAATGCAGCGTGTAAGTTACTCATGTTTATTAGTGAAGACAAAACGAACGGACTAACACGAATAACTAAATAAATATAAAAAAACAACAAACAGAACGAAACCTAATACAGCCTGACTGGTGCTACCTACACAGAGACAGGAACAATCACCCACGAAATGCAAAGCGAAAAACAGGCTACCTAAATACGGTTCCCAATAAGCGACAACGAGAAGCACCTGACTCTGATTGAGAACCGCCTCAGGCAGCCAACCTAATTAACACACACACACACACCCCTAATCAACTACAATCCCAAACACTACAAACCCCAATACGAAAATACAATACATAATAACCCCATGTCACACCCTGGTCTGACTAACTAATAAACTAAAACACAAAATACTAAGACCAAGGCATGACAAAATGTAACACAAGTCAAGACCCAAGAGTAACATTTTTTCAAAAACTTATCACCCCCTTAAAAAAGTGCTTTCTGGACAGTTTTTTTTATTTTATTTTTATTTTTTTGTAAATTACACATGTATAAGAACTGTATCAACATATTTTAGTCATATTTTATTATCATCATTTTTTAAAACTTGTCCATAAGGCATATGTTTTGTCCATTTGCAATATGATTTCACAGGAAGTCAAAAGTCGAAAATGTAAGAAAAGAAAATCAAAAACGTATCACTATGTATTTGCAATATGTTTCAATGGGCATTTACCATCACGAATTTGACAAGCTCAAAAATTCTGCAGAAATGCTAAATTGGCTGGCCTAATAACACATACCTTTTTAACCCTTCGAAACAGCACCTATGAGACCATTTTAACCTCTTGATGCTATGGGGGCGCTATTTCATTTTTGGATAAAAAGACGTGCCCGTTTTAAGCGCAATATTTTGTCACAAAAAGATGCTCGACTATGCATATAATTGATAGCTTTGGAAAGAAAACACTCTGACGTTTCCAGAACTGCAAAGATATTCTCTGTGCGTGCCCTAGAACGTGAGCTACAGGCAAAACCAAGATGAAACGGCAGCCAGGAAATCAGCAGGATTTTTGAGGCTCCGTTTTCCATTGTCTCCTTATATGGCTGTGAATGCGAGAGGAATGAGCCTGCCCTTTCTGTCGTTTCCCCAAGGTGTCTGCAGCATTGTGACGTATTTGTAGGCATATCATTGGAAGATTGACCATAAGAGACTACATTTTCCAGGTGTCCGCCCGGTGTCCTCCGTCGAAATTGGTGCGTCTTTTTCAGCTGCTGGTATTTTTCCATGCGATTCTGAGGGGGAAGCAGGCTTCCACGAACTGCATATCAATGAAGAGATATGTGAAAAAACACCTTGAGGATTGATTCCAAACAACGTTTGTCATGTTTCGGTCGATATTATGGAGTTAATTCGGAAAAAGTTTGACGTTGTTGGTGACTGAATTTTCAGTTTGTTTCAGTAGCCAAATGTGATGTACAAAACGGAGCGATTTCTCCTACACAAAGATTCTTTCAGGAAAAACTGAACATTTGCTATGTAACTGAGAGTCTCCCCATTGAAAACATCCGAAGCTCTTCAAAGGTAAATTATTTTATTTATTTGGTTATCTGGTTTTTGTGAAAATGTTGCGTGCTAAATGCTACTCAAAATGCTAAGCTAGCTAGCAATACTCTTACACAAATGCTTGATTTGGTTAATGCACTTCTGTTGAAAGTTGAAAGTACCTTTGGGTAGGCACTTATAGAATATTGAGTTTTAAGTCTTTATGTTAAGAACTGAGTTATTTACAGAGGGTTGAATGAGTGTGTGTTATTTCAGAAAATCACAGAAATTTCGCAGAGCTCGGAAACACACTTCAAAAAGATTTGTCTGAACACGCTGCAACTGGATCTGTAACTTTTATTTTAAAAATCACCTTTTATTGAACATCACCAATTTGACATTGTACGATTTCTCTTAAATTACGATAGATAAATGGCTGGTTATTTTTTATTGACACCGTAGGTTCATTTACTTTGACATGAAGTGGAAAAATTTGCGCTCTATTTTCATTTTTGACCTTTAATCCCAGAAAAATTGCCATAACTCAAAAAACGTTGAGGCCTTGACGCCATCTTGTTCGGGGTCAACTGCCCATTATGCCAAACCTATGCTCACCAAGTTTCGTCTTCAAAGTCTTTTCCATTTAGGAGAAAAGGCCACGTCGTGATTGGAGATGTTTTATACATTTGCAATATGATCCCATTCGCCATCTTGTGGGATTTACCGGGACAGAGGAAAAAATGTATAAAACGGAAACCAAATGTCCGAGAGACTTCGTTTGATGACTTCCTGGAAGATCCGGCCCTGATCCGGCCCTGTCCCCGAATTTTAGAAACGTTGGCGGACGTCTAGTAAGGGACCGTACATTTGCAATGTGGACTTTCTCACTAACCATATGGCGAATGTCAAAATGTTCCCTTAAGGTATGCTAATAAAGAATACAACTAAATCAAATCCAATTAAACTTTATGTGCAGTTAAATGTAACTAAATGTAATCAAAAATGTAATCTACGTCATCCCCCAAAGTAATTATTCATCATAAGAGGGCCCATAAACAATAACTAGTAATGTTGCATATGCCAAGGTAGGTTCATATCTCACCTTTCTGGTAAAAATAGTTATAAATTGCTGAGACGTAGTTACTTTTTAGGACACAACCTCAAGTACACCATACAAATATGATACAAATCATATTTTATATGACATATTTCATATTCAACAAAACGGTATGAATATGGCTTGAAATTGCTCACATGCTGTCTAAATTCCATATAATTAAATTATAATACGAATAACTATAACATTTCAACTTCCTTTTAACTGGAAAATACATATTTGTATGTTTAGTGTTAGAAAAATGTTGCATATTGTCTAAAGGTCTCTCTTGATCAAACTGTTAGCCCCCATAGCTGTGAAAGTCTCACACAGCTCTATCTTGGAATCCTGAGATTGTCAGGAACTCGCCTTTCATCTAATCGCCTTTCATACTAATCCCTCAATCACGAACATAAAGTGTTTTTTTGTTTAAAATATATGAATTATTTTGGGCTATATATCGATCTCTGAATGTACTACAGTGATGAAATCACTCCCCCTGCTGCGCTACGATGTATGGATTGCAGGCATGTGCTTTGTCAGTGGCTGTGACGCAGGGTTCAGCCGGGAGTTGATAGACGGTCGGAGAGAATGAAATGGCAAGAGGGTCATCCCAGCTTCAACTGGTTTCAGTTATGACATCCTACGTCCCACAAGCTCAGAAATAGTACTGTGTCCATGGAAACCAGGGCTATCGCTCAATGCAAGCCATTTCGATCTACAGTGTTCACCGAAAGGTCCGTTGGAACCGGTACCAGAACCATGAACAGGGGACTTTAAATCTAAGAGGTTTTAAATAAAGTTTGATTTGATTTAGTTCAGTGCCGTATATTCATGGATGCCAAGGGAAGCCAGGCTTCCCCAAAAAATGTACCAAGAAAAAAAAATACTAAGCTATTTATCTTTCGTCTCTGTGTTCCATAAATGTCCTTAATTTCCCAAGAGGCTGAATGTGTCTCACTGGAGAAAGCATTTGAGCGAACCAAACAGTGCCCCCCAGTCTTAGTCCATCTATCTGATGCTGTCTGGTCAAAAAACATTATGACACTGTTGTTGCCCGTAGCATTGAATGCAAGGGAAGCCCGCGAGCATTTGGTCTCCCTTGATCAAAAATAAACAAAGTAATATTAGCCAATCAGCGTAGAGCTAAACTGAGGGAGCTCAGCTGTGCATGTTCCTGGCACATCATTGACAGAAAAAAACTTGTTGCAGCTCATTGTGTTGTTGTCCTCCGGTGGCTAGCTAGCTAGAATCGGTCCTTTCCTAGCAATGGATGGAGATAGGGATTTGGACTTGTGCTTTTACTTAATTCTCCGTGCCGGCCAATGATTATAACAGCGATTCTGATCCAACCATTAATTCATACATTGTGCCCCTGGCCTGAGAGGATGGAAGTTCAATATGTAGCTAGATGTAGAAGGCTAATGTTAACTAGCTGGCCTGACAGTGAGCTAGCATTTTAGCCAGGTAGCCTAGGACAACAAAAATTAAAAATGTGTACTGTATGACAGAGTCATAGACCGTTTAGGATACATGAACAAGGAGGATGGCACTGGCATTTCTCTACAAGAGTGTCAACAGGTTTACACACTATATTTAGCTTATGTTGATTGGACTAAATCGTTTTTTGGTATCTTTCAGTTGTCACTGTATTAGACTAAGCATAGGTGATTAGATTATGTTGATGTCATGCCCTGGCCTTAGTTATCTTAGTTTTCTTTATTATTTTGGTTAGGTCAGGGTGTGACATGGGGGTTTTATGTGTTTTGTCTTGTCCAGGGGTTTGTATGTTTATGGGGCTGTTTCCAGTCTAAGTAAATTGTATGTCTATGGTTGCCTAGATTGGTTCTCAATTAGAGGCAGCTGTCTATCGTTGTCTCTGATTGGGAACCATATTTAGGCAGCCATATTCTCTGGGTATTTTGTGGGTGATTGTTTCCTGTGTCAGTGTTTGTGCCACACGGGACTGTTTCGGTTAGGTCACGGTTATTGTTATTTGTGTTCAGGTTGAGTTTTTCTTATTTAAAACCATGGACACCTACCACGCTGCTTATTGGTCCGATCCTTGTTTCACCTCTTCAGAGGAAGAGGAGGAAATCTGCCGTGACAGTTGAAACGTAGTGCTGGGACAGTGGAGGCAACACCTCTTTTCTTTGAGACTTGCGGTAACTCTCCATGGTTCTAAATCAATAGTTGTTTAACTTGATTAACCATGTTGTAGGTCATGTAACTGTTTGTTACATGCAGTATGTTTTTTGGACTTCACCGGACAGATGTTGCTCTCCGGTTTTGTGATAAAACAAAGGTGTGGTTGAATTTATTCTGCCACTGTGTCTTATTTTCTCAGCCTTAGGCCTATATATCACGGTGAAAAGGGATATGAACTAACAGGTTATAGACCAAACAACACAATTATCACGACACAGGTTGTAATATGGCAGTTTTGGAGGGGGCTTGGATTCCCCAGTGGTTTTACACACGCACCGCTACTGGTTTAGTACCATTCCCTTAACTTCGATTTTTGGAGATGTGGAGATGTGAATCCAACATATAAATTGTTCATTTGTAGACAAACTGGATATTGAATTGTTGTCACGATGTGTGCAACTGGTTGAAGGTAAGTCAGGTGCAGGAAAGCAGAGATGGGTGATGACAGGCACACTTTATTCATGCTCAAGGAAAACAGCGATAACGCCCAAAGTACACAAATGGTACAATAAACAAAACACACAGGTCAAACACATACCCGGCGCAAACCAGCCTGATACGAACCACACGTAACAAACAATTACACACACAGACTTGGGGGGAACAGAGGGTAATATACATTTGCGGAAAACACTTGCGGAAAACCAAGACAAAACAAATGGAAAATTAAAAGTGGAGCGGAGATGGCTAGAAGACCGGTGACGTCGACCTGTCGAACGCCGCCCGAACAAGGAGAGAGACCGACTTCAGCGGAAGTTGGGACAATTGTGTTTGGTTGTCAACGCAACAAAATATAATTTGAAGGACATGTACAGGTATCTTCTACTTAGAAAGTGGATTCACGTCTCCATCTCAAACAAAAAGTTAAAGAATCCGAATAAATCAAACCTAACTTTAAATGAAATTGAAAGAAAGTTTGATTTGATTTAGTTCCATTTTTTAACTTTGATGTTTAGTTGAGACAGAGACGTGAATCCAACAAATCAATGTCGACAAGTTAACAAATCACGTTGGATTCACGTCGCCAACTAAACCAAAAATAAAAGTTAAAGATTAGGATCAAGCCAGTGGCTCAGATGAAAGTACCCAAGAACTAGATACATCTCTTTAAATGTTGATATTTGGTTGTGTTGTCAACTAAACACAATTGAATATGACTTTTGTAATACAGTAAGTAGCCAATAGTTTAGGGTATCTTACAAACTTATGTAATGGTATTTACACATCCATGGCCACATTGAGTTTACTGTAACTATAATTGTCTTACGTAATTATAGAAAATGTGCACGATCAGCATAGCATGCAAAGGTTGCAGGTCTGTGGAAATCTTCACAATTGCTATAATACTCAGCACAGAATCACTAACAGCATTAATCACTTGCACCATGTACTTTTAATGTGATCTCAACTGCAATCCAGGTCATTTGGTTGTGCTATTAGATGAAGCACGGTGATAACACATTAAGTTGTTGTATAAATACAAAATATCTGACATTGTATTGCCATTTGAACTTGGTTGTGCTTTTAAATGTTTGAAAGCACAGTGACAACACGTTTAGATGACAACTAAACCAAAAATCGGTCATTGTTTTTCCATTGGAATTTGGTTGTGCTTTTTAGATGGTTGAAAACATAGTGAAAACAGATTGAGATTTCAAAAAACTTCTGGCTGTCCTTTTTTGAGTGGGTGAGCAAAGGTTGAAATCGCATTGATCAACGTCTCAACCAAAAATGTCCAGAATGTCCACGTTCAAATGACATGGTGTGCTCAGTGGGAAGCGCCTTTATTGCCACATGGTGAAGTCCTGGCAAGACCCAAGTCAATAGTTATGTTCATCCTCACTAGGCAGCCAAGCAGTGAGTGACCAAACCAGAAGAAAAACACTACTGCATATGTAGTATAGCTACTCTGTGTCTACGTTCCACTACGCGTCCACCGAGGCGTGGTTCAAAGTCACGAGGAGGGAGAACGGGAGACAGTGAAAGAAGGAGAGAGATAGGGAGGGAGATGTTAACAATGAAAACATTGGACTCCAGAAGCCCTGTTTATTCCCACTGAAGCCAAGGAGCATGAAACACATTGCACTCTACTCCCTAAGTCGTTATCGGGATGTTTTCAAGCTCTCACTCTCGGTCTCTCTCTGTGGCGTGAAAGGATGAAGAAAGCGAGAGAGGGGAGAGCGAGAGCGAGAGAGAGAGAGAGAGAGAGAGAGACAGAGTTAGAGAGGTTATGTTATGTGTGGCCTCTTGAGGGTGATTCTGGGATTGCGCCCCTGATTGATCTGCACTGAACTCTGGGGGATTGAGTCCTAGTCAACTACAAAACAATGTTCTGGGGTTTTTGGTGCGACAAGGCATGCTGAGGTCACATTCTTTATATACCCATGCCTTGCGCTACTGTAGCTACTGCCTATTCTGAGCTCTGCCAAATTTCCACAGCAGCGCATTGAAACAGAGATGGCCCAGAAACTAAATCAAGAAAAATAGCTGAGGATACTGTTAGAGCATGCAACCAACTAACCCCCTCCCTAAAAATAAAATCTGGTACTCGATAGTCATTCTAAATGTAAAAGTTTGGAGTGGGTGCTTGTTGATTGTAATTTCTTACCAATGACTATCCAAGAAAATATATTAAAGGTTACCCTTAAGAGGTTAAAAAACACATTTGGTGCTGTGGCGGCTTATTTATTTATTCCCTCTACATATCAACAGTAGGTGAAAGGAATGAAACGGAACAGATGAAACGGAATTAAACATAAGTTGGAGGAGAGAATAACCGTAGATTTGTTTGTATAGTCTGTGTATACAAGTTGTGTGTGTGTGTGTGTGTGTTTGTCTGTGCGTTTCTGTGTGTGTGCTTGTGAGTACGCACTCCTCTGTGTGAGCAGGTCTGTGTGTACGTGTGTGTGTGGATGTGGTTACTCGCGGCACTATAAGCAGCCAACAGAGTTAAAGGTGGAATGTTTTTACACAGTCGGTAGTATCCTGTAACTTTTTACATCCTCTTTATATGATGGCACAATGGAGGATGAAACATAATACTTCGTTGCCACAGCTAGACCTGCTCCATCTACAGCTGTATCGACCTACAGGACCTACACCAAGAAAATTCAAAATGGCACTCGGCTATACCTCCTCCACCTATCACTAAAAACACACCACCACCCAAACAATACATTTCAATTAATTATTCCGCAAAATGTGACATTTGCCTCTTTTGTTATTATACCTCCATATTTTGAGTTAGGGAGTAATGCCACAGCCCAATTTCCACCAGAATCTGACATTTGGTTCGAGAAAACAACAGATCAGTAATCATTTCCACATTTCAAGCTATGGCAGAAACAACGTGAGTCCATTGGGTTTCTGACAGTTGGCTTCTGTGTCACAAACAACCCAGGATGCATTGCCACAGGTGCCACATGTTGTTGCCGTGGGTTTCCCACTGTGGTCACTTGATGAGATGGGATTCAATTGTGGCAAAATGTTGAGCTGTGTGAATGATGTGATGCACTCATTCATTAACACCTACACTGATTATAATTAGAACACATGAATGAATATAATTAGGGGAATAGGTGGAATATTTTCACTTAGTTATACAAATCAATATATTAAGTGATGGGACAAAGCATCTATCTGAATCATGTAGTGATTTATACACACTACATGACCAAAAGTATGTGGACACATGCTCATCTAACATCTCATTCCAAAATAACGGGCATTAATATGGATTTGGTCCCCCCTTTGCTGCTATAATAGCCTCCACTCTTTTGGGAAGGCTTTCCACTAGATGTTGGAACATTACAGTAGGAACTTGCTTCCATTCAGCCACAAGAGCATTAGAGAGATCGGGCACTGATGTTGGGCGATTAGGCCTGGCTGGCAGTCGGCGTTCCAATTCATCCCAAAGGTGTTCGATGGGGTTGAGGTTAGGGCTCTGTGCAGGCCAGTCAATTCTTCCACATCGATCTCGACAAACCATTTCTGTATGGACCTCGCTTGGTGCACAGGGGCAGTGTCATGCTGAAAAAGGAAAGGGCCTTCCCCAAACTGTTGCCACAAAGTTGGAAGCACAGAACTGTCTAGAATGTCATTGTATGCTATAGCGTTGAGATTTCCCTTCACTGGAACAAAGGGGCCTACCCCGAACCATGGAAAACAGCTCCAGACCATTATTCCTCCACTACCAAACTTTACAGTTGGCACTATGCATTGGGACACTTCACAATAACAGCACTTACAGTTGACTGGGGCAGCTCTAGCAGGGCAGACATTTGACAAACTGAGTTGATGGAAAGGTGGCATCCTATGACAGTGTCACGTTAAAAGTCACTGAGCTTTTTAGCAAGGTCATTCTACTGCCAATGTTTGTCCATGGAGATTGCATGGCTGTGTGCTCGATTTTATACACCTGTCAGCAATGGGTGTGGCTGAAATAGCCAAATCCACTAATTTGAAGTGGTGTCCACATACTTTTGTATATACTGTATAGTGTATAGTGAATATATGTATACGCAATTATCAGTAAAATACATATAGTCCTCATTATATATAATCATGCTTGGTTGCAAATATTGCTTGTTAATTGTGGCTGCAATATGGGGCAAGAAAATATGCAAATGCCTACCCACATTTCACTCTATATAAACAAACTGGCCCATAAACCCACAGCCCTCTGTAGCCCAATTCAGTTTGAATCAAAACCTATTTACGGACTGCCATCTCCTCTTTGCCCCCCTCTTCCTCCAATCCTTCCTCTTCTCTCTCTCTCTTTCTCTCTCCCTCTTCTCTCCATTCCTTCCTCTTCTCTCTTTCAACTCTCTATTGTCACATTACATGAACGAGAGCAGAGCAGCAAAGTGGTGAAGCTGCAATAATCGGGGGCACAACACATTCTATTAAAAGAGCAATATCACTTGTGTTTGTGAGTTGATGGTCCGTGTTTACCATGATGGAGATCGTGTTGCATATGTTCTCAAAGGTCATCAATCAGTATGAAGGTAATGCGTCAGTGACAGTACTTTGATGATGGGTGAAGCACCTTAACCAGATGGGAAGAAATGTCTACAGCAAATAGAAGTGAGTTGTTGTTCCTTCTATTGGGATAGTTCATGGCATGTGCCTGAGGGTGGACTTGCAGCCATATATACTGTATTTGCATGCACATACACAATTCCTCTAGCTGCATGGGTACGAATCCTGTCTCCCTTCTCTCCATTTCATACCTGTCTCTGTCATTTAAAAGGACGAAAAGAGAGATTGCACATGGCCTCTTAGTGACTGGGCTGCGGAGACTTTGAGTGGCCTGCTCATCCTGTCAGCAACCGATATCACCCCTCTTCACTAGACACGTGGAACAATTCAACCTTATTTAACGCTTCTATAACAATGCTTATGTCCTCCTGTTGCAGAATATTCTTTCCTCTCCTTTATTGGTCCATCTGTTAGTACTGTAGATGCTTTGCTGACTTAAGTGTGTACTTCCCATGCCAGCAAAGCAAATACAATTGAATGTAGAGGAAGAAAGAGAGATTAAACGAGGGATGGTGGAGAATCGGAGAGTGAGAATGAGCAAAGAGATTGAGAAGGACTTGCTTCTCTTCAATTCACTCTCTGTTGCGTCTTTCCTCATCCCCTTTCCACCCACTCTTTAATGTTATAGGGCGATGTTGGCTTCTGCACTGATTTGCTTTGGCGTGGTAGAGCTGCACAGGAGTCCCATTGTTCACCATTGCAGGGGCTCTCTCTCACGATCTCGGAGGGGTAAAAAACAGGAGTAATAATTGCTTACGTTCGCACCCTGCGGAATCGGTGTCTCCTGTCAGCGCCAGGGACCGATCGAGTCGATAGCAGTTCGTGGGTTGCTCGGACTGGGGCCCCAACGCCCTTCAACGCAAACACTCACACTCAGCACTGCTGTCTGCAGTCACCCCCCGACGACAACAATGTGTATCATTACATTGTCCCTGGGAGACTAGCACTCACTGATCTAGATCTTGCTGGACAGATTCTGACTAGACCCAGAAAAAGATACACTGAGTGATTTTACTACAGGGGTTCGATTCCCTTGCATCGTGTCAGTGTTCCGTTCCATTGTTTGTCTCCACCGTGATGTCGATGGGGCTATCGGGAAGCACACTGATGTTCTTCGTGCTGCTGTTTCCCGTCTGTTGCTTGAAGATGTGCGGGAAATCGAGATCCTCTCACTATGGCGAGAAAGAAGAAGAAGAAGAAGATTTCACTGTAAATACAAGGTTATTTAATACACTGACTGACTCAAGAGATACCTGTGTAGTAAACATATAGGACCTGACATTTGATTACAGACAAGCTCACTAAGGCATTCTGGGGTCTTACCTCCAACTATAAATAGGATTACTTACTGACTTACTTACTTAAGCCCATCGCCCCATAAGGAGTAAGCCATCAACCTTGCCTCCACAGCGAACTCGACTTTGGGCAGTCCTCTCCATCTCATTCCACAGCCTTTCTGTAGGATGAACGCGCATGAATAAGTAGGATTAATCCTATTTTAATTGATAATATGAATCAGAATTCGTAATAAATACATCCTCAGTGCAAAGAAGCTAAGGAAGGCATTGTCTTTGTGAAGAACAAGTGTCAAATCCAAGGCAAGCCAATCAGCCGGCGCACCGAGCAAACAGAGCTCCTAATATGTCAAGCTAATCATATGCAAATATGGATGGGAGGATGATATTATAATCACAATAATAATAAATAAGAAGGATGGCTTAGCAATGCCTTGCTTTTTTATTTTTTTATTACACTGCACAGTTTACTTGTTCCATTTTAGGGATGAGCAAGACTGGATAGGCCCACTGCAGAGAAGGCACAAAACAAAACATTTCAATTCAATTAAATTCACTTTAATTAATGCAACTGGTAGGAAACAAATGGGGCCCCCAACAATGAAATGAAATTACTCATGAATGAAAGCTTATCAAATCAACAAAACCTTTTGACGTTGAGAATATTAAATCACAATGCCGGAAAATGTGCATTTGGTATCAGTTACACTGGGCGTTTAAAGCGGAAAGTGTATCTGAATGCCCAAATGGATTCCAAAGAGATTCGAATTTGGAGTTTACCTTTGCTTCTATTGTAATGTAATATCTGATCTGAGATATTTCTCCACATAAGGTTTGGGCAAAATACATCCACCATGAGAGTTCTACATATCCTTTATGAATATCTGTCACGTGTCTAGGGGGGGGGGGGGGGGGGTTCTAGTATTGTTATTTCTATATTGGTGTATTTTGTATGGTTCCCAATTAGAGGCAGCTGATTATCATTGTCTCTAATTGGGGATTAGACTTAAGTTGTCCATTGTTCCCAACCTACGGTGTGGGATATCGTTTGGGTTAATGTGTTGAGCACTGCGGCGGTCACGGTCATGTTATGTTTGCTGTTGTTGTGTCTTTGTGATAAAGTGTGTGGAACTCTATTCACGCTGCGCTTTGGTCCACTCCTTTCTGACGAACGTGACAAAATCCTTCAATAGCCCACCTCCTTTAATGCATTTTTGAAGTATTCTTTTTTTTCTGCGTATGTTTTCTCAAATGGCCTACAGCATAAAACTGTAAAGGAATTTATAATACACACGAGAACATGTTGAATATAGAAGTTGCCCTTACGCCAACATCTTTGCCCATACTGAGCTTGGCAGTTTCTTTCAACCCATAATCCTTCTTATGCCTGGCAAGTCTTTCCTTAGTGACCTTGGGATCTGTGGAAAACCCTCATCTTACTTCCCCTCTTATAGAGCCATGATCAGCCCTGGGTGATATTCTGATGGACTTTTCTATGTCTGCGCCTGCCAATTAGACTAAATAAGAGTGATTGATACTCTCCCTCTAGCTTTATTGACCGAGGGGTCGGATTTCTCTATCAAAGATGCAGGCCTCTGAATGAGACTTCTTTGACTTGCAAAAGCTATTTATTTATCCGTTCATGTTATTAGACAGAAGAACATTAAAAATAACTTCAGTTCATATTTCTCTCTGGTCTGAGTCCATTGCTCTTTCAGTTCATGATCCACCGTTATTGCTGGAAAGCTTTATATAGACACATTCTCTTACAGCTATGACAGGAAAAAGTGACGAGAAAGTCATCAGCTGTAACAATGTGGGATACTAGTGAATCACAGACAAACTCACACGAAGACGAGACCAGATCCGGAGCAGAGCAGACCAGAACAGACAAGATCCTGAGCAGAGCAGACCAGAACCTGAGCAGAGCAGACCAGAACAGACCAGATCCGGAGCAGAGCAGACCAGATCCAGTGCAGAGCAGACCAGAACAGACAAGATCCTGAGCAGAGCAGACCAGAACAGACCAGATCCTGAGCAGAGCAGAACAGACCAGATCCAGAACAGAGCAGACCAGAACAAACCAGATCCTGAGCAGAGCAGAACAGACCAGATCCAGAACAGAGCAGACCAGAACAAACCAGATCCTGAGCAGAGCAGACCAGAGAACAGACAGAACAGATCCTGAGCAGAGCAGACCAGATCCTGAGCAGACAGAACAGATCCTGAGCAGAGCAGACCAGAACAGATCCTGAGCAGACCAGACCAGATCCTGAGCAGAGCAGAACAGAACAGATCCTGAGCAGAGCAGACCAGAACAGATCCTGAGCAGAGCAGACCAGATCCTGAGCAGAGCAGACCAGAACAGATCCTGAGCAGAGCAGACCAGATCCTGAGCAGAGCAGACCAGAACAGATCCTGAGCAGAGCAGACCAGATCCTGAGCAGAGCAGAACAGACCAGATCCTGAGCAGAGCAGACCAGAACAGACCAGATCCTGAGCAGAGCAGACCAGAACAGACCAGATCCTGAGCAGAGCAGACCAGATCCTGAGCAGAGCAGAACAGACCAGATCCTGAGCAGAGCAGACCAGAACAGACCAGATCCTGAGCAGAGCAGACCAGACCAGATCCTGAGCAGAGCAGATCCAGAGGAGAGCAGGCTGGGTGGCTCTAGCCATCTAATGAGCTGCAGCCCCAGCTCATGTCTGTCAGTGGCATTATGTGTGTGTACAGTGTGTGTGAGGTAGACAGACAGACAGAGAGAGAGAGCTGGAACTTGAGAAAGAGTTCTGTCAATTTCTTTATATAACTTGACATTTTTTACATGTCTGAGTTGACCCTATACAACCTGCAATGTTGACTCATTAAGATGCAGGACACTGACGGCAGGTCTGCTTGTTGGGCTGTTTAGCTAACTAGCTGGCTAACGAGTTTTGATTCAAATTTCATCTGGACTGCCCAACAGCTCTGCTCAAGCAAGTTGATGAACATGAATTACGTTAATCTATTTTCATGAATTTGGTTATACCTTCCATTTGTTTATTGTTTTTCAGTGTATTATTTTTACAATGTCCATTGTAATTCTGCCTGTTGCTGTCAGTTGTCTTGTTAAATAAATTATGCATGTTGCTGTCAGTTGTCTTGTTAAATAAAAACACTCTTGCTCTCTCTAAGACCGCCCCACGTTTGTTCTTCCACATAAAGGGCCTAGACGTTGAATATATCGATTTTTGTCTGCCAAATTTCTTCTCCAGCTCAACCTATTATACAAATACTATTTATTATTTATTTCTTCAATTTTTCAGTGCTGTATTTCAGTACCCTCGTATTCATAAAACAGTCAATTAAACGACTTACCATTTATGCGAATTGAACAAGCCCATTGCTCTTGAGTTTGTTCATTTTAATTAAGTGATTAGGTCACCTGCCGTTTTAAATATGCAAGGTGTGCCAGTAGATCGTGTGTGTCAGTTGAATGTCTTTCATAGGGCAGCCACTGTTTTTAGCTGACAATACATGAAGTTTTAACATTTTGGAACCATATTCTCAGTCATTGTTTTAACACTTGAGGTAAGGTACATAGGCTAACTCTTTCCCAAACATAAATGTTCAGTTAGTATGATCTTATCCGCATGGCCAGAGCTACGTTTACACAGACAGCCCAATTCTGATCTTTTGACCAATCAAATCAGATTTTTCTACATCAGATCTTCATCAGAGCTGATCTGATTGTTCAAAAGACTAATTAGTGGGGGAAAAAAGATCAGAAGTGGTCTGCCTGCGTAAACGTAGCCATAGAAAACCGAAGGGGCTATTTCTCCAACTCCTCCCTTGCCTTGGTTGGAAGTAGACTAGCTGGGGCCGGGCGTGTCGCGGTGGGCGGGCTCCAGTGCAGTGCTGATGCTGTCTCTTCTATTCCACGGTTGCAGGTGGAACGGCTGGGCTGGCTCATTTCGCATCTGCTAGCTGGAGAAGAAAAACTGCATTCTGATCTGCTTCATGCACTGGATAACAAAATAAGCGGCACGTCCAGGAATATTACACCGTTGAAGTCTGGAGAGTTATCGGGAAGGATTTCAGAAAGACACAAGTAAGGACTTAATTTTTTTACACAATACATTTAGCTGTGGTCACAATTCCTTTGCGTCTGCGTTTTCTGATAGTGCTGCTGTGCTGGAAGCTGGATTTGGATGTTCCGACAGCGTGACAAACATCAGAGCATGGTTATGTCAGACTATGGACCTATTTTGCTGTCGACTGAGGTTCTGAAATAATGTTTTGTGTTGAAAGAGAGGCTAGAAAGTTGTCATGATATAGCACAGTTTAATTTGAGCAGAATGTATTCGTGAGTGTAGGTGGAATAATGCTTAATGGGTCAATATTTTGGAGGGGATTAGACGGACCTGGCAGCGGTGTCCTTTGTGATAAACCATATCCTAAACGGGCAGACCGCTGTTATTTTTTTTCTGGGTTCAGAATTTGTCACGCAGCATCTTTAGAGATTTCCCACATTGCTAATAGCTTTTTAAACGTGCATATTGCTGGTGTGGCCGAAGGGATTCGGGCGGAGGGAACATATCTCGCACTTGCATTTTTTGACCATCGCTGCGGGGTCTTGAGTTTGCAGTAGGCTACATTCCCGAAAAATTAGAAAATAAACACAGGGGAGTGAGTTGAAATGTTCACAGGATCAGAAAGAAAATGTGAGGAATGTGATTACTGTGAAAATGTATACAACTTACGGTTGAAATATTACATGTGATGATCCGAGAATCAATTGTGAGACGCGTGCGTCTTTTTATTGCCCAGTCTGTCTTTAGCCTACATCCACAGAAGGCTGCTTTATCGGACCAAGTTCAGAAACATAGTCATATGCTTCTTGCTGCACTGAATGAGACAATAATACTTCATCCATATTATTCTCAGTCTATTCTCGTTATAACGATTTCTCTCTTTAGTGACACCTTTTCCAAATCGTTGAAAGGAAGCATTTATTGGTTTGATTTACTGGAGGCTCGATTTGGGTGCTCAGGAGAGAACGATTGAAGTTCAAAACATGGGCTTCATTAAATTATTTTTCATTGGCTCTCTACAATTATATTTTAAGGCTTTAATAGGTTCACAACACCTTCAATCAGGCCACTCGAGGCCACGCATTCTCCGGTCTCTGGACCATTGCGTTAAAATTCTGGCAGCAAAAGATGATTTCAACACGATTTCATTGTAGTTGCATTTACTTACAAACAGATATAGAAGATGACATAATTATAGCATGGTTTACATTTTTAATGACAAATACGCATATTTGAGAGAGTGGCATTATATGTGCAATTGCGAATGAAATGCTTTCCACCATGCCGCTATACCTTAGCCCACTGGGGTGCGTAACCGTCTAGGGCAGGAACGGTCATCTTTGATCATGGTGGGGGCCACCGGAGAGAAAAAATGTTTTGTTTACAGCTAAATTCCTGCCATTCTACACTGTAAAAGTGTCAGCTGAACTTAACATGTTTTGTTGGCCAAAACTTAGATCCAACTTGAAAATACTTAGGAACGAAAAAGGTTAGGGACACCCACAGTGCCTTTACCATTTTCAACTTGCATATTTGATGTCTCAAATATGTCCGTTTTAGACATTGTATGTTAAAATCACTGTGGGTGTCCCTAACCTTTATTTTAAGTTTGGGCCAACTGAACAATTTTAGTTCAGGTAACACTGACAGCGAACACAATTTGCCATAGGGTGGAGAGGAATGTTTACATTTTTGAATATGATATCTGAGTGAGAGTGACTAACAAAATCAATGGGCAGCCCTGGTCGGTAATTCGACCATGATTACTACAAGTTTAGACAGCTGGCCGCTAGACTAACTTACTGACATGAGCTAATTGAGTGACCGTCAGTGACGTCCATAACAAGAGAAACGGCTGATGCACAAACAAATGCACCTTGTGTATTCTACTATTCAAACGGAAGTTGAGACCCCGACTGAGTTACAAAAAAAAGAGTTGTCCATCCCTGCCAATACCTTTACATGAACAATAGTGCTACATAGGGAATACCCAGGGCTAGGCTGGAAGCTTGGTTGATTAACGCACACATAAAAGTTAGGTAGTGTATGTCGCTTATCGAACAGGCTTCTAATTCAAATACGGACCCCTGGGACAAATCATTTGTAATGATGGCCGTTCTGTAGTGAGAGCATCTATTGCAATTTTATAGCCAGTTGCATGGCCTATATACCACTCCTCAGATATATTATGTTCTTGTTCTATTCTTCTTACTATCTATTTCAGCTTGGGATGTTATTCGGCTAGGTTGACTTTTAGCTGACCAAGTTGAAACAATATTCTATGAATCACTTGCATGACCAGCTCCTCTCACCATTGTGTTAAAGGGCAATGCAACCAATAAAATGAATTCAACCATTTGAAATGTGATCGCTGTGTCACAAGCTATTGATTTGGAGTGCTCTTTCAGGGCATTCAGGCCATGCTATTGACTTTTGTGTCCTCTAAAGCTGTTTTGACTGACAGTGAGTGAATAGTCAATTAATAGCCCCTAATTAGCATCTCTTCTAATATGCCTACATATTTAACACGGTGGTGCTGCCAACAGAGGATGAACTGTAGGGCCTATGTGCACACTTTCTCCCTATTGTTTTACTCACTGTGCTTTATGGAGGGTGCTTAACATTGCTATTGTGGGCTGAGATGACTTATAATAATTGCAAATTCCCGCTGATTTGAATAATTGTTCCAGACCTTTTCACCATTTGTTATTCTGTGAGTGCAAAAATGGAATTTTAAGGTCTCCTGCCTAGCTTTGCTTGCTCTTATCCACTGACATGCAGCTTTCCTGAGTACAAAAGGCCATACAAATCTGCCAGTGTTTGAACTCAAATAATTAGCCTCGTTTAAAGGCCTCTGCAATCAGCATGCATTGGTACATTGGATAGCCTCTAAATTAGGCTATTTGAAAATCGGACTTATTTACGTACCTCGAGGAAGTAGGCCCACAACCTATAAGTTCTATTGTGTTGTATTGCATTCTATTATATCGTATTCTATTCTTCTCTATACTGGTTTGATAATGGGCAAGAGAGGGGCATCATCTCTAAAATGTCAACCGCGTGATTAATTTCAGGATACTTTGTTTGGTATTCTACTGTAGTGGAGAAGTTCATAAAGCAAGATGTCAGACACGAGGCCTCCGGAATCCTATCCACTGTGTTCTAAATAGCTGCCCTTTGCCTGACACAGACATCACGGGTGCCTCTCACGCACCTCGTTTGAGACGTGCCCCGTCGCTAGGCCATCGCTAGGCTGACACGGGCATGACCTCCTGTTCTGGTTCATCACTGTCAGGGAGGGATGGAGGGAGAGAAGGAAAGGAATGAAGAAAGAGAGCGAGGAGGAGGATCGCGAGGAACGAGAGAGGGAGAATCAGGCACGGTAATCTCCCTGTAATCCCTAACACCGCAGCGACGAGAGCAATCTGCCTCATTAACTCTCTACTCCGACTCTTTCATCCCTCCATCAATCCCTCCATCCAATGAAGGAATCAGCAGACGTGCTGAGGGGGAGGTACAAGGCAGACAAGCAGACACTTTCAGTTGCAAAGATAAGGGGATGGTACGGAATACAATGACCCCTCTTTCCACCCACCTCCACACTCCATTCCCTCATTTGTGTCTATGTGTCTGTGATGAGGGGAGACGTGCCCTGCCTGCCTGCTCTGTCTGCTCCAGCCTCTGTCTCAGTCAGTGCCTTGATTTAAGCAGAGCAGAGGGAGTTATGGGAGGCCTCTGATGGAGAAGGCCCTATGATGTAGCAATGTACTTAAAGACCCCTCACTGTCTTCCAAACTGATTGGCTGGATCCTTGAAAGAGAGAATATGGAGTGGAGTTTTGATTGATCTGATCGGGTACTTCCCTCTGGATGTGTTGGTTAAGAGTGAATGGAAGGCTTGGAAGGAGTCATGCCACAAGGAATAATGGCAGGCAGTTGGTTTGGGGGCTTTTTGGGGATGTTACGTTTTGAAGTTCTTTCCGGGATTTGGTGGATGAACGACAAAGGGATATTCTCAGAATTTGCCTTTGGTCTTCTAATTGATACACCAAAGGGACTGCAGTTGAAAAGCCCCTGTACCGTATAAAGGCAATGAAGAAAAAAAACATCTATAATTCCACCAAGATTCGGTCGTAATTCATTCACTGGATTCCACAAGTATGGTTTAATCATGCATGACACGATTTTCTGAGTAGTTGAATGAAGTAAAACCTTTTCATCTCGGAGTTATCCCCAAAACAGCAACGCATAGCCAATTAATTAATTTACCTCTGGCAAAAGCCACATTTGATATACACTATTTGCATAAAAATATATCAATGATAAAGACAAGATGGAGGCTACATGCTTTTATCCTCCTTTCCCTCCTCCTTCTCCTCCACCTTCTGCTGTCATAATACCACAGATCTTTAGAACTCACCAGACCTGGGTGTTTGGGGTTTGCATTCCAGGTGTGACGCATCGCGTTAGCACCCTCCAGCGAGCTATTTAACCTAAATTACTCCAGTACAAAAAGACAGCTGCTTTCTCTGGTTTAAAAATACCACCTCGCCTGCCTTCGGAAGGGCAACTGTTGGGCAAACAGAATGCTGTAAGCGCTCCGTTGATGATTTATTAGGTTTGCCACCGCCCTGGGGACATTACCTTTTTGAGACACAGTGGTAAAAAGATGCCTTAACGCACTGTGGTTGAAGTGTTTACAAGCCGGCAGGTAATAGATCCCATTTGGCCCCATAATGCGCCACGAGAACTTGTTACATTATGAGGATTTAAGAGGTCAGAATATAATAAACCCCTTATCAACTGTTAGCGCCGTTAGCTGTAGAGCGGGTCAGAAATCCAACGCCAATGCTAACACACTACACTTTATAGGAGTTCACAAGCTAATCTGCCCCATGGTTGGAAAGATCAGTCAATTGTCTTCGGTACTCATTTCCAACGAACCACTTCAACAGGAGGAGCCGATGGGACATGTTAATTGTTGCTGATTGGAAAGGGTTATGGTCATAAGGAAGCATTGTGTACTGTCTGTTGTGTACTGTGTACATTAGGTACTGGAAGCAGTGTGTATTGAAAGAGAGGCAGTCAAGTAGTAGAGTAGTAGCTTTGCATCCATTCCAGTTGGTGACGTTCAATATCAATAGAGTTGTACTCTACTAATTTTTTTCTGATATTGATAGCTGCCTACTTAGGAGTGACCAAGCCTCGGACACAGCCTTGAATCCATGCCGATGTCCTCGGAGCTAAAAGAAGACATCAATCCTTCACTGTAAAATGGATTCTCTTAAAAGTTGCAAAGATGGACCCGGAAGTTCGGAGGGGATAGGGAAAGGTTCACAATCGTCAGTCTAGATCACGGTGATCTTTTATTTCTTAGCAGTGACTTGCACGTGACTCATCTCGGAGATGGAGAGCTTCAGCCAAGGACACAATACAATACTTTCTCTTTGTTCTGTCTGCCAGTCCCTTCTCTCTGTCTCCTCAGTCGTCTGCTCCTGTGTACCTCTTCACAAAATCATTCTGACGGAAGAAAAGAAGGAACACATAGGTTGTTCCCTTCACCCAGACTGCGAGAGGGATCGAGTCACAGTATAGCTCAATCCCAGAATTCACCCGTACCTTTCCATGCTATTCATTGGACGAAATGAAGTCTAGATTGTCCCCACACTTGGGAAGAAAGAGACAGGTGGCCTGGGGTTGAGGAGGGCGATAATGGTTGAGATACGCACTGGTTGTGTGGCACAATATCCGAGAGTTGCACTTTTTTCCCTTCATGCGGCTGCAAGGGAAGCCTATTTGAGAAGCACAAAGGGTCCTCTTCAGGAGAGGGTGAGGTGCTCACCAGCCACAATGGGGCCTCTTAGAATGGGCCAGTGGGGCGACGATGGCCTCTATTGGGTTTGTGCAAAGAGCGTGCCTTAATCAGCACCAGCCCATCATAGATACTGCTGGATTTCTGATTGGAGATGACAAGGGAGCATAGTATAACACAGGCAGGTATGACACCCATTGACAGACTACACACAACCATTGGACATTGGATGAACGAGTGAGGTCATGCAATTATCTGCATCCCCTCGCCTTTGTGATGAGTCAGATGAGATGAGGTGTATCAGTGGTGACTTGCTGTCTTGGCCATGAAAGAGTTTTGAAAATCAAAAATAAAATCAATTGAATGTCCTCAAATTGCTGTGTGTGTATGTATGTATGTATGTATGTGTGTGTGCGTGTATGTGTGTGTATATATATATACATACATACATACATACATACATACATACATACATACATACATACATACATACATACATACATACATACATACATACATACATACATACATACATACATACATACATACATACAGTGCCTTGCGAAAGTATTCGGCCCCCTTGAACTTTGCGACCTTTTGCCACATTTCAGGCTTCAAACATAAAGATATAAAACTGTATTTTTTTTGTGAAGAATCAACAAGTGGGACACAATCATGAAGTGGAACGACATTTATTGGATATTTCAAACTTTTTTAACAAATCAAAAACTGAAAAATTGGGCGTGCAAAATTATTCTACACAAAAAAATACAGTTTTATATCTTTATGTTTGAAGCCTGAAATGTGGCAAAAGATCGCAAAGTTCAAGGGGGCCGAATACTTTCGCAAGGCACTGTACATACATTATACTTTAAAAAAGTAAAACTCTTCTGACAGGGGGCACGATGACCCGTCTTACTGTCACTTTCTGTTGTTCTGAGTTTCTCTAATGGAGGCCCCAGTGTTGTTTTTATTTTGGTCGTCGGGGGCGATTGAGGCTGTGTCATAGTAGTCCATGTTCTGCCCGCCCGGGCGCTCTGTGCTCTGGTCTTGAAGGGAAAAAGCCGAGATGTGATCGGTCGGGATGTGTCAGAGGCTTCTACCAGAGAGCGAGGTAACTCAAAAGACGAGTCACAGCTCTCTCCCCCTCTGCGCCATTTCAATAACAATCCAGTCTGATCGGTTTAGAACATTTCTGACTGACTCCAATCTGAAGTACTTGGGGGTTTATTCATTATTTGCGATCCAATCTCACTCAATATACCATCATTATGTACTTTTCGATGACTTGCATTATTGAAATAAGCCCAAGCTCTGAATATACATAAGGGATCACTGAAGTGCATCCATGACATGTACTGTACCTACTACCACTGTAGTAGGGGGGGGGGGCGTGTCTCTCTTATCAGCAGTTGTTAATAGGGTTTTAGCACATATTGTGATCCAAGTCCATATTCCATTCATTTCCCAGTGGCAGAGTCCATATTTATCAGCAGTTTTCTCCCTCTTCAATCTGCTGTGATTCAACATTTGGCCCGGTGTGTGAACTGTTTTGGTGGTGGCTTGTGCTTCTGCTCCTTGGTGAGGACCCAGAATAATACTCCAGTTATGTGTGTGTGTGGTTCCTTTACCCAGGCTCCAGGTCAGGGCCCGATCTGACAGCTCTCCTCTCTCGGACTCATAAATACTAGTGCTTCCCGTTTCACTCTGTCTCCCCCTCTCTCTCTTCCCCTGTTGCACTCTGTCTCCCCTTATCTCCCTCTGCCTCCTCCCCTGTTGCACTCTGTCTCCCCTTATCTCCCTCTGCCTCCTCCCCTGTTGCACTCTGTCTCCCACTCTCTCCTTATCTCTCTTCCCCTGTTGCACTCTGTCTCTCCCTCTCTCCCTTTGCTGGTATGGGCCAGTCTCATCAAGATCTCTGTCCCCTCTACTTCTCATGCCATTTCACACGCGTGCATTCGGGAAACACACATGCACTCGCGCGCACAGACACACAGCGTGTAAATACAGACGTTGTGGGGAGAGAAAGGTCAGCTCCTCCCAAGCCCACCAAACTTTTTCGGAAGGTTTATCGATTCAAGGCTCTTGCCAAGCAATTTTCTCCAAGGCTCCCAGACTGGGTAAGATCTGCAAGACCGGCAGATTGTCCTAGTTGCTCACTGCTCAGTGTGTAACCCTGTGGTTCTGTTGCCAAACATAAATCTCCAAGACTTGGCTAGCTCCCTCATGGCAACGAGGAAAAAAAGTAAATGGAGGGAGAAACAGTATTGTTCAGACCTTTTCATCTTGCTCTTTGTTGATTCTACTGCATCTCTGTTTCTTGCTTGTTGGTTTTTGTTCCGAGCGAACCTCCCTGGAACGGTTTAGGTTGATTGCGTGTAAGCTGCCTGCAGTCTTCTGGCTTTACTTTCGTAGTCCCTCGTGGTTTGCCTCAACACATTCGAGTGTAAGTCCTAAATTATTCATAGTTACCGTCTTGTTGGACTGCTGTCGACGTCTTGCTTCATTAATCATGGCTCTAATGATATGGCGTTTTCCATATGGCACTTGGGACTGCATGTTTTCTATAACAGTGACAGTAGTAGTAGGTAATGCACGTCTTGCTAAGGCATATTCCGATTATGGTCCAGTGGAAACTGTGTGTGTGTGTGTGTTGTAGTAGTTTTCCTCTCAACCATGCACCACTCTTCTCCACAAATACCCATTCAGAATTATACTGCAAAGGACTCACTCAGCGAAAAATAAAGGGATGAAGGAGAACAACAATGATGGACAGATAGTGTTGTGTCATGCGTGGCTCTGCTTGTGTGTGCAAGCATATCTTTATGTACAAAAGTTTAGACACACCTACTCATTGAAGGGTTTTTCTATATTTTCTACATTGTAGAATAATATTGAAGACATCAAAACTATGAAAGAACACATATGGAATCATGTAGTAACCAAAAAAGTGTTAAACAAGTCAATATATATTTTATATTTGAGACTCATCAAAATAGCTACCCTTTACCTTGATGAAAGCTTTGCACACTTGGCATTTTCTCAACCAGCTTCATGAGGTAGTCACCTGGAATGCATTTCAATTAACAGGTGTGCTTTGTTAAGTTATTTTGTTTTCTGCTGCGACCATGTTGTGTTGCTACCATGTTGTCATATTGTGTTGCTAACGTGCTGTGTTGTCATGTGTTGCTGCCATGCTATGTTGTTGTCTTAGGTCTCTCTTTATGTAGTGTTGTCTCTCTTGTCATGATGTGTGTTTTGTCCTTTTAATCCCAGCCCCCATCCCCGCAGGAGACCTTTTGCCTTTTGGTAGGCCGTCATTGTAAATAAGAATTTGGTCTAATCTGATTTGCCTAGTTAAATAAAGTTTAAATAAATAAATAAAAGACTGGGACTATAATTTTTAAATTCAGCACCATGGACAGAGCCTCACCACAAACACTTCCTTTCTGGTCCATTGGTACAATTTCAGCACTGAACATATATGGACAGCTCCTGTTGTGACTTCAGTTTACTGCCCCCAGTGATTTCAGCACCATGGACAGCTTCCACTCCCAAACACACTCTCCTTCTAGTCTAGGAAGGACAATATTGCAAATTCAGCACCACACATATATGGACAGCTCTTGCTGTGCTGTGGCTTTAGTTTAATGGCTCCTCTGATTTCAGTACATTGGACAGCTCCCTACTCCAACTCTTCTCTCCTAACCCAGATCAGAGCAGCGAGTTTGTGCTTTCAGCACCTCAGCTCCACCGACGGGAGTGTATGATGGATTAGAGCTGTGGTGCAGCTGCTGTGTGTGTGTGTGTGTCTGTCTGTGTGTGCAAACTTCCTATTGTTCTATAGGTGAGTTGATGCAGGGCCGCCCCTCCCTCCCAGCGCCCCCCTCCCTTCTACCTCTCCTTCTCCATCTCTATTCCTCACTCCGAGTTTTACTCTCTGTTGTTACGGAGGGAGAAACTGAGGTCTTTTTAGGTAAGCATCCATTAAGTGCGGGTGGTCGGGTTGGCTCCCAGGGCCAACACGGAAGAGGCAGCAGGAGACAGTATTAATGATTGACCTGTGTAAAGCCAGTGGTGGGGTTTACGGCCTGGGGAGAGGACATGCCGCTGTGATGATGACTGATTTCGCAGACATGTAAACACACACACACACACACAGGAATGCACACACACAGTGACAGAGTAGCATTTTCTTCCGCACACTGCTTTTTAATCAACTCAGACTTGCGATCAGCCAAAATCAGGGCTTAGGGCGAGACATGCTAATGCTGTGATCAGATCAGATGCGATGGAAGTGTAATTTGGTGTTCTGATAAAGATGATCAAAATCCTTTTTTTTTGTGTGATTCTCCTGATTGTGTGTACATACAATGCCATTGAGTTTTACATCAGGTAAACTGCTTAGAAAGTATCCCTGGGGTGTAAACTGAATGTATTATGTGAATTAACCAGCCTATATGATGTTGTTAATAATAACCTTCCTTTTGCCAAGACCTTTTTGTTGACTGCTTGACCTGAACGGGTCAAACTGGGCCCTATATTGGGGTGGAAGGGTAGCTAGTGGTTAGAGCGTTGGAATAGTAACCGGAAGGTTGCAAGTTCAAATCGCCGAGCTGACAAGGTACACATCTGTCATTCTGCCCCTGAACAGGCAGTTAACCCACTGTTCCTAGGCTGTCATTGAAAGTAAATATTTGTTCTTAACTGACTTGCCTAGTTAAATAAATAAATAAATAAAATAATAGTGTTTAATATGACTGCAATTTCAAATCGCCATTGAAAGGGAAGATGAACACCCCTGAATTATAGTAACTGTAAAGTAGACTTCATAGCCAGGACCCTGACTTTTTCTTTACCACATGCCCTTACCAAGAAAATGTCATGGGCACAATTTTCTTCCTCGATTATTGTTATTCAAAGTATTCCATGCCAGGCTGTTATGAGGTTGTAGCACGGTCAGCTAGAGGATGGCATGGTGGCATGGTGGCATGGGGGTGAAATCCCTGGGCAGCACTTGTGACCTGGCAAAGAGTAATCACAGTCTGCTGAAGTGGCAGCTGATGCCTTTCACACTCCTACAGATGGCCCTGGTGAGTCGTTTGTGTGTGTGAGTGAGTCTGTGTGTCCCCGCCAAGGTCGTGAGCTCACTGGGATAGAGTTGCTCCTGATCTGCCGATTTGTGGAGGGCGGAAGGTGGGTGGCGCGGGGGGAAAAGAGGTCAAAAGCTAGGAAGGCTTTTAATCAAGGTTGACATGTGACTTAGCAGGCACAGGAGAGTAAGAGGTGGAGGAGGAAGGATGGAGGAATAGAGGAGGAGCTGGAAGAAGAGGAGAACATTTAATTTCCCTCACACCCCCACTAACCACAATGATGTGTCATGCTTGTCATGACAAGCAGGGGAGAGGCTCATTCTAGGAGGGGGGAGGAGGTAGAGGAGCAGAGCGTTCACCCTCTTCCTCACTAAACAGGGCGGCAGGTAGCCTAGTGGTTAGAGCGTTGGGCCAGTAACTGGAAGGTTGCTGGATCGAATCTCCCGAGCTGACAAGGTAAAGATGGGTTGTTTTGCCCCTGAGCAAGGCAGTTAACCCACTGTTACCTGGGTGCCGAAGACGTGAATGTCGATTAAGGCAGCCCCCGCACCTCTCTGATTCAAAGGGGTTTGGTTAAATGCGGAAGACACATTTCAGTTGAATACATTCAGTTGGACGACTGACTTGGTACCCCCCTTTCCCTAAACAAAGTCATGATGAAAACAGGGGGGTGAGGGGCACCCTGAGGTTTGACATTAGATGACCTAAGGTCACCCCCACTGTGGTTCCCCCCCCCCATGTGGTTCCCCTGGCTGGCTCTGCTCTGCCTTTACAATTCATCCCTCATTCATATGCTGCAGCGCTGCGTCAGAGAGCAGCAAGCCCAGAGGGGAGCATCCCCCACACAGAGCGAGGGAGGTAGAAAGCGCAAGACACATAGGGAGAGCGACAGAGCGAAGGAAGATAGGATTAAAGAAAAAGAGAGCCAGAGTGGGTAGGAAATGGGCGATCCACCGAGAGAGAAGTAGGGGAATATTAGAGAAATAATGATTAAAAGAGCAGGGTAGAGGGAGAGGGCATCCACAAACACATCCACCCACAGAAATCGTGTGAACGATAGATAGCGCCCCCCCCAGACTGAAGTTAAATGCTAAACATGTTTACTGCAGAGGCAGCCCTTAGCTCCCCGGGCAGCCCCTGTTCTGCGCTCTGGCTGCCTGCTTCCTGTGAAGGGGTTTGATGTGTCAACCTCATCCGAGGTAGACTGGCAGGCAGGCAGAGATTGTGGGGAGACCTGCCCTCCTGCCCTGCTCTCCTCGACTCCTTACCCAGGTTATCATAGTTCAGTTCGGCAATAACGCTGCTCCATAAAATATGGGGCGAGGCCGGGCCATATAACCATTAAATATTTCCTGCAGCATGTAGAGTAGAGATAAAAGATACAGTCACTGCTATGCTCAAACTGCTGAATACTAGTTGTACTGTAGCTTCTAGCAAATAGTAGAGCTGTATTTTTGATTGAGGCGTCTGGACAATCGTTTTTATGTCTGACAGGATTTCTTTATACCTGCGAGTCTTGTGAATGCATCAGAGTTCAGAGACTTCAAATGCATTTGGCCTTGATCCACTCCACTGCACACTGGATGCGGCATTGTCCTAGTGCCCTATAGAGTTCAACCTATTTTAAACACGTTTGCTTTCGTAGAGTGAGTCGCTGCACTGGATCCTAGTTTGTCATATGTACAGGTTCAGCCTAGTCCTGGAGTGAAAAGCTAGCTCAATAGAGAGTCTCTATAAGAAGCTATTTAGTCCAGGACTAGGATTCCTCTGTGTCTTGGCAACTGACCCATAGTGTCCTTTGTAGAACACGATAGAGAATGAAAGAGAATGTTAGTGGAAGGACTCGCTAGTGTACGTGTGGCCGCAATGTGTCGACGACCTAAATGTCATCCGTTGCCGCAGCGTGTTTACCTCGGCTGGGAAGTGATGCTTGGAGGGGTACGTGACTGAGAAACTGACAGAGAGGGAGAGGAGCAGTTTCTTGGGCAATGCACGCGCGCGCACACACATTGGGCTGGAGTGACTACTAGTGCATTAACAGTGTCATGGGTTGAATTGGGTCTCCCAGTCATATTTAGAGGACGAGGGGTGATTGTCAGGGAAGGGCTAATGCGAAGCTCTCCTCCCGAGGCCCTGTGTCTTACCCCTCAGGACCCCGTAGTGTTCCATCAGTGATGTCATCCCAGGACAAACAAAATCTTGAGCAGAGTAACGGCTGCCCGGTTGTCAAATTAAAGGCTGCCATCATTTCTACCTTTTGCGATTTGTTGGGTTTATTTTGTGTGAGTGTGGGGTCAGCTTACACTCATAGGTTGGATTGTGTGAGTGTGCGAGCATGTGTGTCTGTGTGTGAGTGCGATTGTGGGTGACAGATCTTAATTTGAGCCAGTTTCCTACTACAGAAAATAATCCTGCATAAACAGAAATGTTTATTATTTTGGGGATTATAATCAATGGAGATTTTTGTAGGATTTCATACATTTTTAGTGGAAAGGGGAAATCAAGTCTGACATTTCAAAGTGGAAATGACTGACTTCGAAATACTTTTTTAAAGGGGCAGTCTGCCGTTGCGAGATACATTTTTTTAAATTATAAATGAATGACATGTACCCATTTATTCTGAAAGAAAATAACGTATAAATGCCTCATGTGCTTAGTTATACTCCATTATACTGTTATACTCCACCAGAACCCAAAATAGAAACTTGTTTATAAACAGCACAACTGGAAACAAACAGTATATGACCTCAAAACATGGTTAAAACTATAATTTTGATATCATGGATAGATTTGAGAGTGCTTACATTTCTCCAGCCCCATCCTCAGCTTTTACCGAAACAGGGGCGGGGCATAAGCTTTGTTAATGTTTCGACTAAGGATCGGTCCTTTAAACCTCAAATACACTGCACGTTTTACATTTCTTGCATTGCGGGAAAGTGCGCTTACAATAGGGTGATCAAATTAAGGTCCTACATCTGTCAGTGGATTTGTGGATTTACAATTGGATAATATACAGGGAATGGAGTCCTGCGGGCATTGAACAAGAAGCATTTACTTTCTTTGTTTACTTCAGAGTGGATGATGCTTGTCACAGAGCTGCTGTCCATTGGAATGTGAAGACTCTAATTGAATTAACAGAAGCCTTATGGCATATTGTTTCAGGCATGCTGCATTATGATGGAACACTGCTCATTCTTAGTGGGGAGATGAGGGCGAGTGGAGGGGTGTGTGTGTGTGTGTGTGTGTGTGTGTGTGTGTGTGTGTGTGTGTGTGTTCCCACAAGCAAACCATTGTCATCATCGACTTCTGTGTGCATTTGTTTACATGTGCATTTATTTTTCTGTGCATTTGGGTGCGTAGGTGTGTGTGTAGCGTGTGTGTTTCTGTGTCACACACGGCACCCGGTAGTGCAGGACACCTTGGCAATGTATGAAGATAAGATGAAGAAATATTTGTTTTATTTCCACTCTCTGTCCCATTGGCCTCCTGCCCAGCTCTACCCCAGTCTTCTCTTCCTCCACTCATCCTGTGTTTATTCCCTCCGTCCCCACTCCTCCTCTCCCAGCCAAGCAGGCAAGCTGTCCTGCTATTGTCAGGCTGCTGCGGGGCCCGGCTGGATTTACGTCAGGCCTGTGGATGGGGAGATGATCGCTTCATCAGTCCAAGTGTAAATCTAGGAATATTTAACGGCTGTCGGCCTCGTCCATCAATCCAGGACCCCGCCGGCTCCCAGGGAACCTCTGGAGAGGCGATATACACTGGCCTTGCTTACACACACATGAAGATGCACGCACACACACACACACACACGTAAGCACACACACGCACGTAAGCACACACCCACATCCATGAATTCACTATCAAATTGTATGCACAACCACATTTACGCACGCTAAGCATATGCAGACATTGTTTTGCCATTGCTTACACACAGGCACGCACGCACATGCAGATTTCTTGCTATCTACATCAGCTAAATAGCATCTGGCTATTTATTCTGTTTTCCAGTGTACATATACTGCATTACATCATTGTAGCATTAGCATATAGCGCTACATATAAAATGACCCCTTTCTTATGCTCATCTTCCATACATTCCTATTCCGTCTTTGGCTCAAGCTGTCGCCTAGCGTCTTCACACGTCTGCCTATTGCTTTTGGCTCCGGTTCTTGGCTTCACTCTTTGGCCAGCTTTCCCAACTCTAGCCCAATGCTGGATCATAGCTTAACATGCGAAAGAGGCATTCAGTGAGCGGCAATTCAATCCCACTTACAATACTTTCATTTGTTATGGCTTTCCGATGGGTTTGCTCGACAATGGTGTGTAAAAGCTCAGACTGTGGAAAGACTAGGGAGTATGTTGGCATGTGTAATATTGATTAAATCATTGATGGGATGAAGAAAGCAGCTCAGTAGTTTTGCTGAAAGTCGAGACAGTGTGTGTGTGTAGCGTGTGTGTGCTTCTGTGTGTGTCGAGGAAGTGCTGTTCTGCGGTTGTGTTAGCGCGCCATTGTGATGTTAAGCTTTAAACCCTTCTGGCGAAGTCTGCGGAAAGGATACGCAGCATGTCATAATGTCTATCCCAGGCTGTGTAGAAAGCAAGTCAGTGCTTTTGAATCAATAGTACTCACTACAGACGCAGGATCTTAATTTGACCACTCCTTTGGTGCTGAAAATTTTCCTGCATGGCAGGAAATGCAAACTTGTAATGTCGAAGTCTAAAAAAAATTTTAAAAATCCACTAAAGTTGTATTTTTCACTTTAAAATGTGCATTCACTATAATCCACAAAATAATTCACATTTCCTGTCGCTGCAGGAGTATTTTCCTGCTGTGGCCAGCTGGATCAAATTAACATCCTATGTATGTACTCACATGATGTATAAGGATGAGTGAGCTAAGTACTCACATGTGAGTATAGCGGAAGTAAGCATGCCTTCCTGAGACCTGAAGAACTGTCATTCCAGACCCAGAACTGGTTCATGTGGTGCTTCTGTATTGTGTGGTGACGTGGTGGTGTGGGTTCAACTCCCGGATCCGCCATGGCATGGATGGGCCGTGTTGTTCCACCTTTTTTAAATTTTTTTAGTACAGTTCACTATAGAATTATGTAGTACTGTAGTATCCCTCGTGTAGTACTTATTATAGAATTTTGAAGTGCACTGTACAATACTATAGTAAATACTACAGTATTATCCACAAATGAAACAATGTAGTAAATACTACAACAATGTCCGCAAAAAAACTATTTTTTTGTAACTATAGTAAATACTTTTATTTTATTTTTTTATTTCACCTTTATTTAACCAGGTAGGCAAGTTGAGAACAAGTTCTCATTTACAATTGCGACCTGGACAAGATAAAGCAAAGCAGTTCGACGCATACAACGGCACAGAGTTACACATGGAGTAAAACAAACATACAGTCAATAATACAGTATAAACAAGTCTATATACGATGTGAGCAAATGAGGTTAGATAAGGGAGGTAAAGGCAAAAAAAGGCCATGGTGGCAAAGTAAATACAATATAGCAAGTAAAACACTGGAATGGTAGATTTGCAATGGAGGAATGTGCAAAGTAGAAATAAAAATAATGGGGTGCAAAGGAGCAAAATAAATAAATAAAATTAAATACAGTAGGGAAAGAGGTAGTTGTTTGGGCTAAAATATAGGTGGGCTATGTACAGGTGCAGTAATCTGTGAGCTGCTCTGACAGTTGGTGCTTAAAGCTAGTGAGGGAGATAAGTGTTTCCAGTTTCAGAGATTTTTGTAGTTCGTTCCAGTTATTGGCAGCAGAGAACTGGAAGGAGAGGCGGGTAAATAATACAGTATACTAGAGTCTGCAAAAACACTACAGTAATTACTATAGTATATGCTATTTTTTACTACAGTATTTATACTATAGGAAACTATAAATACTACAGTATACTGCAGTAAATACTACAGTATTCACTGTCGTGTTTTTACAGACTTCTGTCTGCAAAAACACTTCAGTGAATACTATCGTATTCCGAACCATAGGATACACTATAGTATTTTTTTAATGTGGGACTGAGCATCACAAGCCTATTTTGATGCATTTGACCGAAAGAGTATCAAGGATTTATCTTGCAAGCCTCCTCAAACTACAAGAGATATACACAGAGGATGTTTCCTCTAATCTTGAACTCTATGCTCTTCAGACTCAGTTGATGCATGGTTTCTCTTGCTGAACACTCTTGGGGGAAAAAAAAGGCTTTTGGGGTCATTACACATTTCCTAATTCAGAATATTGCCAGCTTACACTGTTCCTGCCAGGGAGATGTTGGTGACGATACTGATCCTCTCTTGGGTTGGGCTCTTCCTGTGGGCCGTAAGGTTATCTGTTGCTCGCTTCTCCTCCCCCTCTTTCAGCTCTCGCTCATGTTGTGAGGGCAGATAACATCTTCTCTCTCTCTGACCCTCTCACTATCTGACTCCTTCTCTTGCTCGCTCTCTCCTCTCTCTCTCGCATTCTCTCGCTCTCTATATCTCTCTCTATATCTCTCTCTCATTCTCTCTCTCTCTCATTCTCTCTCTCTCTCTCTCATTCTCTCTCTCTCTCTCATTCTCTCTCTCTCATTCTCTCTCTCTATATCTCTCATTCTCTCTCTCATTCTCTCATTCTCTCTCTCTCTCTCATTCTCTCTCTCTCTCTCTCTCTCTCTCTCTCTCTCCTCTCTCTCTCTCTCTCTCTCTCTCTCTCCTTCCATTTAGCAGGAAATACGCAAGTCTGAGTAGTGCTGCCTTTCTGACTACTTGAAACGCATTACCCACAGATTCAGCCCTCCGGTGTGATTTTTATTTTAAAACAAATTCCTTTAGTCATGTTAACAAAGAACCATGAGCCTTAGTGGAGAAGGAGGTAAGAGGAGGGTGGATGGAGGAGGGGTGGATTGGATGGGTGGTGTTAAATAGTTACATTGTAACTTCTAGCAAGTAAGTTATATGTGTCGTGGTCCAGCAGGAGAAAGAGAGTACAAATTGCTATAATTTGATATGAAAAAAGCCTCTGCTTCGTTCTCCTTCTCTTTCCACCCCTCCCTCTTTCTCTCTCTCTCCTTCATTTCCTCCCCCGCTGTTCGTGTTTAAGACGGGCTTATTTCTAGGCAGCCGTGGCTCAGGGGCAGTCCGACAGTCCCGGGCTGCATGCGATCTGCGGAGCTTCTCTTTAATTGTGGAGCGTTTAAGATGATGGAGAGGGGCTGTGGAGTTCCCTCTTTCCCCCCTCTCTTCCTCCTCCCACCCTGTCTTACTCACACACCCATCCATTCGTAGTCACTCTCCCATCTTCTCTCCTGTCTCCGTCTCTTTCTCTCCCCTCTCCCGTTTAATGTGCACCCTCATTTTTTTTTCTCTCTCTCTCTCTCTCTCTCTCTCTCTTTCTTTCACTCTCTCTCTCGTTCGCTCTCTCTCCCTCCCTCTCTCCATATCCGCCCTTCAGCTTGCTCACCTTTCCCCTCTTCAACCCCCCCCTCCATCTCCTCACCTTCACCCCCCCTCTCTCTCTCTCTCTGTCTGCTTTCATCACCCTGACGGTTGGCACAGCAGCAGATCTGTTTATGATCGCCGCGGCGTCGTTATCGCCGCCTGCCGCTCCTCTGATGTTCCCCCTCCCGTGTCGCCGGCTTCTCCGGCGGCGGCCATTTATCAAACGCCTAATGGGCCAAATGGGAGTACGCCACAGCGTTCACATGATGAACGCTCCCCGTCTCTCTCTCTCTCTCTCTCTCTCTCGTTGGTTGTTTTGCCAAGATGCTTCTTTATGCAGATGGAGAGGTGAGACGGAAGGCTAATTAAAATCGAATACGTCTCTATTTGTGTCCTTGGCAAGACACCTTTACTCAGTGACTGAGGTTCCCAAACATTTTTGCATATGCTTTACATGTCTGGCGGCAACTTGTGTGATTTGAAACAGCCTGTTGGTTTTAAGTATCGTGGCTGTTGGTAGCGACTGTGTTAGCTAGCAGTGCTATCGGAGTGGCAATTGATAAATCACATTTGAGGATATGCCAAGTAACATTATCCCTTTATGATGTATGACAACGTCAATCATGTCATGTACTTTGTCATGTGCTAGACGTTTAGAACAGACCCCACCTTTACTTGATGTCTTCCAGTCTATTGGAAAGCACCCTTCGCAGCGCTGAGTTCTGGTTGACCCAGACGGCAACTTCTTGTTAGACTTGGCTACGGCCCACGGTCCAATTGTCATCCCGTCACTGAGTATTTATGTAAACAGCCGTCTGACATTTGGAGAACGGGACAAGAAGCGAAATGAATCCCAGGTCTCTGTTACAGATTGCCCTGCTTGCGAGTCTTGTAACTTCACGCAGCTCACGCCACCCATCCCCCAACAGTGCGAGTTAGACTGGGGGATCATAATCTGGCTCCCTAAACTCCCAGTGACCTCTGCTACCAGGCCACCGACATGTTGCTAAGGGGCAGGACACCTGACAGTCATTCTGCCTGCTCAGGTCAGAGCCTCCTCAGTCTCTCTCCACGTGTACAGAAGCGTGTGATGTTGTCATTGAAACATTTACCGTTGGTTAGTTCTATTGCTCTCGTCGTTAATAGTAGTTGATGCTATGTGTTACACAGTCCTTTGCTTAAGCCACTATTCACGTTATACAGTCCATGTTACACGTGCTATTGTGCTGTCATATCTGATTAATTCATCGTCATGCTATGTTTGTTATGTATAGTGTATGAATATTTCTCTTTGTACAGAACCACACCAATTGCGTGTATCCTAATGGAAATAAAGTTCCCTCTTTTATGTGTACATCTGTGAGGTTGACTTGTTCCTCTGACCGGGAAAGGTGTCAGTGAGTCACCGACCAGCCCAACTGGAGAGCCGCTCTCTTTCAGCTCGAGGACTGTCCGAATAAAGTCATACTGTTTGGTAAACACTGGCTGCTGGAGTTTGTGTGCGTGCGTGTGTGTGTGTGGTATTTTCTATCCAAGGCAAAACAAGATGAATCCATATGGAGGACGGTCGGTGACTGAGATGGGAAGCCGATGCATGGCTCAACTGGCATCAGCATTTTTTTCCCCGGGCAGGTGAAACTGTCTTGCCTTGGCCCCAAATCAATCAGTCAATGAATCAATGGGAAAACCAACACAGCTCGGTCCCATAATCAATGGGTCGGCACTGCTACCTTAGACCCCCTGTCAATAAGATGTGTTCGCATGGTGATGGTTTATTACCCTTCAGTTGGCCTTTGAGTTGGGCTAAGAGTTTTTCCTCCTCACATGAGCTGATCGGGATAAACTCGGGGCCCTAGTTGTTGCAATGCTTATCTTGTCTGTTTCTAACTGCAGACACTATTTCAGAACAATCTGAGGTGGTGGCTTGCTGAAATGACATTGAATAAGTTTACGGGTTTTTACTGGTCAGATTATATGGTCAGGAAAACCCAACCCAAAAGTCGTGCCGTATTTAAAAACACCAACCCAAAAGTCGTGCCGTAATTTAAAAACACCAACCCAAAAGTCGTGCCGTAATTTAAAAACACCAACCCAAAAGTCGTGCCGTAATTTAAAAACACCAACCCAAAAGTCGTGCCGTAATTTAAAAACACCAACCCAAAAGTCGTGCCGTAATTTAAAAACACCAACCCAAAAGTCGTGCCGTAATTTAAAAACACCAACCCAAAAGTCGTGCCGTAATTTAAAAACCCAACCCAAAAGTCGTGCCGTAATTTAAAAACCCAACCCAAAAGTCGTGCCGTATTTAAAAACACCAACCCAAAAGTCGTGCCGTATTGATATAAAAACAGAACCAAGTTGGAGTATTTTGGCCCTCGGCTGTCATCCCTGTGTTTCCTCGACAGTTATCAGGGCCACAGAGAGATGGGAAGAAATGGCTTGTGATTTTTACGGCAGGCTGGAGAACAGCGGTAGAGCTCCGTCCTGTGAGCTTCCATGTGCACGGTAGACTAACTGGAGAGAATGAAAAGAAAGGAGGGTCACACTGGATTTGGAGAGTCCATCTGTAGATGCTCTGCAGATGGTCATACTATCTGTTGATCAGCAATTGCTTGTTAAGGTTAGAGTTAGGATTAGGGTCTCTGTCATCTTTCCCCTGACGACGTTTGCCGATGTTTAGTTCAGCTTTCATAACTGTATAGTTCAGAACGTCACGAAAGTGCTGTGCAAGCTTGGATGGGGCAGACGTCTGTGTTGTGATGATTCTGGATGGTCAGCTAGCTAGCAACAATGGCGAGAAACTGTATCGGTGTATTTTGTGTTTTTGCTCTTGTCAGTTCTATGCTGAAATGGCTAAAATTTGCTAGCTAGCTAACCAACAGCTGTAACAATGTATTTTGAGAGACAAAACGTGCTCATTGTACAAAATGATTTATGTTTTCAATAAAGATTCAGAGAGGAAATGTAGTTTACATGTTGTCAACAATCGTTTGATTCTTAGCCCGACCCTGTATGTTTTGCCCCACGTTTTTGTGCCCGCATCGGTTTTGTTGCTAAACAACCCACCCGTCTATTGGTGGATTTGTTCCACAGAGCATTATGGGTACTTTAGTACATTGCACTGCAAAAACAACAATGGAGGACAGATGGCGTTCTCTTCTCTCGATGATTTATTATTTTATGTCTGAAGTAATCATGTGGATTATTATTTTTTTACGGGGATTAAGCTGTAAAGTAAAGTCTGCGCTTCTTTATATGCTGTGAAATTTCAATTGGGATATATACTTTACCTACAAGTACTTTGGATTAGTCCACAAGAACAACAACGATGATTTAGAATTTGTTAGTTTTACATGGCAACACTTGTAGTCCCTTCTACAGTGTCTGTTGTCCCTGTGTGGATCTGGTATGTGGCAGTTATGAGTATTGAATATGAAATCAAAATCAAAGTTTATTGGTACTCGTACACCGTTTTGCAGATGTTATCGCAGGTGCAGCGAAAGGCTTATGTTTCCAGCTCCAACAATATCAGTGCTGCTTTGCATTATCCTACCTGTTGTGTGTGTTTATGTGAATGTGCATTATTAAATGTGTGTAGGGGAACAGCGTCACTCACCAGTTGTATGGCTGTTGTGTGTGTTTATTCATGAGTATTTTTTATGAAAGTGCGTGACTGCATGCTGAGTGTGTGTGTTTATCAGTGGATTTGTGTTTGTGTTTATCAGTGTGTTTGTGTGTGACTTCATGCTGAGTGCGGTCCTCCTGTGTGCTCCCTGTCGCCTCCTGACTTATTTATGAACGCTACGCTCTGCCTTTGAAAGAGGGAGTGAGGAGGAACATTGCATTTTAAAGAATCACCTTTTACCTCTCAATCTATCTTTCTTTGTCTGTGTTGCCCTCCCCCTCCCCACTCTCTGTGTTCCCCTCCTCGGGATGCTGTCGTTGTTGTGGCCCTAGAATTGTTCTCTTTATCTTCCTCTTCCCTCTTCTTACCCTACCTCCTCATCTAGGCCCTGAATAAGAGAGAAGGCTGGAGATGGATTGAGGTGTACTACAATCTTTACTACTACTATACTACCGTTACTACTACTATACTACCGTTACTACTACTTTACTACTGTTACTACTACTTTATGACCTTTACTACTACTTTACTACCGTTACTACTACTTTATAACCTTTACTACTACTTTACCACCGTTACTACTACTTTACCACCGTTACTACTACTTTATAACCTTTACTACTACTTTATAACCTTTACTACTACTTTATAACCTTTACTACTACTTTACAACCTTTACTACTACTTTACTACCGTTACTACTACTTTACTACCGTTACTACTACTTTACTACCGTTACTACTACTTTATAACCGTTACTACTACTTTACTACCTTAACACCTACTTTACTACCTTAACAACTACTTTACCACCGTTACTACTACTTTATAACCTTTACTACTACTTTATAACCTTTACTACTACTTTACTACCGTTACTACTACTTTACTACCGTTACTACTACTTTGCTACCGTTACTACTACTTTACTACCTTAACAACCACTTTACTACCTTAACAACCACTTTACTACGTTAACTACTTTACTACAGTTATTACTACTTTAAAACCTTTACTACTACTTTACTACCGTTACTACTACTTTACTACCGTTACTACTACTTTACTACCGTTACTACTACTTTACTACCGTTACTACTACTTTATAACCTTTACTACTACTTTACTACCGTTACTACTACTTTACTACCTTAACAACTACTTTACTACCGTTACTACTACTTTACTACCGTTACTACTATTTTATAACCTTTACTACTACTTTACCACCGTTACTACTACTTTATAACCGTTACTACTACTTTACTACCGTTACTACTACTACTTTACTACCGTTACTACTACTTTACTACCGTTACTACTACTTTATAACCTTTACTACTACTTTATAACCTTTACTGCTACTTTACTACCTTAACACCTACTTTACTACCTTAACAACTACTTTACTACCGTTACTACTACTTTACTACCGTTCTACTACTTTACTACCTTAACTACTTTACTACCGTTACATTACATTACATTTAAGTCATTTAGCAGACGCTCTTATCCAGAGCGACTTACAAATTGGTGAATTCACCTTCTGACATCAGTGGAACAGCCACTTTACAATAGTGCATCTAAATCATTTAAGGGGGAGGGGGTGAGAAGGATTACTTTATCCTATCCTAGGTATTCCTTGAAGAGGTGGGGTTTCAGGTGTCTCCGGAAGGTGGTGATTGACTCCGCTGTCCTGGCGTCGTGAGGGAGTTTGTTCCACCATTGGGGGGCCAGAGCAGCGAACAGTTTTGACTGGGCTGAGCGGGAACTGTACTTCCTCAGTGGTAGGGAGGCGAGCAGGCCAGAGGTGGATGAACGCAGTGCCCTTGTTTGGGTGTAGGGCCTGATCAGAGCCTGGAGGTACTGCGGTGCCGTTCCCCTCACAGCTCCGTAGGCAAGCACCATGGTCGTGTAGCGGATGCGAGCTTCAACTGGAAGCCAGTGGAGAGAGCGGAGGAGCGGGGTGACGTGAGAGAACTTGGGAAGGTTGAACACCAGACAGGCTGCGGCGTTCTGGATGAGTTGTAGGGGTTTAATGGCACAGGCAGGGAGCCCAGCCGACAGCGAGTTGCAGTAATCCAGACGGGAGATGACAAGTGCCTGGATTAGGACCTGCGCCGCTTCCTGTGTGAGGCAGGGTCGTACTCTGCGGATGTTGTAGAGCATGAACCTACAGGAACGGGCCACCGCCTTGATGTTAGTTGAGAACGACAGGGTGTTGTCCAAGATCACGCCAAGGTTCTTAGCGCTCTGGGAGGAGGACATAATGGAGTTGTCAACCGTGATGGCGAGATCATGGAACGGGCAGTCCTTCCCCGGGAGGAAGAGCAGCTCCGTCTTGCCGAGGTTCAGCTTGAGGTGGTGATCCGTCATCCACACTGATATGTCTGCCAGACATGCAGAGATGCGATTCGCCACCTGGTCATCAGAAGGGGGAAAGGAGAAGATTAATTGTGTGTCGTCTGCATAGCAATGATAGGAGAGACCATGTGAGGTTATGACAGAGCCAAGTGACTTGGTGTATAGCGAGAATAGGAGAGGGCCTAGAACAGAGCCCTGGGGGACACCAGTGGTGAGAGCGCGTGGCGAGGAGACATTCTCGCCACGCCACCTGGTAGGAGCGACCTGTCAGGTAGGACGCAATCCAAGCGTGGGCCGCGTCGGAGATGCCCAACTCGGAGAGGGTGGAGAGGAGGATCTGATGGTTCACAGTATCGAAGGCAGCCGATAGGTCTAGAAGGATGAGAGCAGAGGAGAGAGAGTTAGCTTTAGCAGTGCCGAGCGCCTCCGTGATACAGAGAAGAGCAGTCTCAGTTGAATGACTAGTCTTGAAACCTGACTGATTTGGATCAAGAAGGTCATTCTGAGAGAGATAGCGGGAGAGCTGGCCAAGGACGGCACGTTCAAGAGTTTTGGAGAGAAAAGAAAGAAGGGATACTGGTCTGTAGTTGTTGACATCGGAGGGATCGAGTGTAGGTTTTTTCAGAAGGGGTGCAACTCTCGCTCTCTTGAAGACGGAAGGGACGTAGCCAGCGGTCAGGGATGAGTTGATGAGCGAGGTGAGGTAAGGGAGAAGGTCTCCGGAAATGGTCTGGAGAAGAGAGGAGGGGATAGGGTCAAGCGGGCAGGTTGTTGGGCGGCCGGCCGTCACAAGAAGCGAGATTTCATCTGGAGAGAGAGAGGGGAGAAAGAGGTAAGAGCACAGGGTAGGGCAGTGTGAGCAGAACCAGCGGTGTCGTTTGACTTAGCAAACGAGGATCGGATGTCGTCGACCTTCTTTTCAAAATGGTTGACGAAGTCATCTGCAGAGAGGCAGGAGGGGGGGAGGGGGAGGAGGATTCAGGAGGGAGGAGAAGGTGGCAAAGAGCTTCCTAGGGTTAGAGGCAGATGCTTGGAATTTAGAGTGGTAGAAAGTGGCTTTAGCAGCAGAGACAGAGGAGGAAAATGTAGAGAGTAGGGAGTGAAAGGATGCCAGGTCCGCAGGGAGGCGAGTTTTCCTCCATTTCCGCTCGGCTGCCCGGAGCACTGTTCTGTGAGCTCGCAGTGAGTCGTCGAGCCACGGAGCGGGAGGGGAGGACCGAGCCGGCCTGGAGGATAGGGGACATAGAGAGTCAAAGGATGCAGAAAGGGAAGAGAGGAGGGTTGAGGAGGCAGAATCAGGAGATAGGTTGGAGAAGGTATGAGCAGAGGGAAGAGATGATAGGATGGAAGAGGAGAGAGTAGCGGGGGAGAGAGAGCGAAGGTTGGGACGGCGCGATACCATCCGAGTAGGGGCAGTGTGGGAAGTGTTGGATGAGAGCGAGAGGGAAAAGGATACAAGGTAGTGGTCGGAGACTTGGAGGGGAGTTGCAATGAGGTTAGTGGAAGAACAGCATCTAGTAAAGATGAGGTCGAGCGTATTGCCTGCCTTGTGAGTAGGGGGGAAGGTGAGAGGGTGAGGTCAAAAGAGGTGAGGAGTGGAAAGCAGGCAGAGAGGAATGAGTCAAAGGTAGACGTGGGGAGGTTAAAGTCGCCCAGGACTGTGAGAGGTGAGCCGTCCTCAGGAAAGGAGCTCATCAAGGCATCAAGCTCATTGATGAACTCTCCGAGGGAACCTGGAGGGCGATAAATGATAAGGATGTTAAGCTTGAAAGGGCTGGTAACTGTGACAGCATGGAATTCAAAGGAGGCGATAGACAGATGGGTAAGGGGAGAAAGAGAGAATGACCACTTGGGAGAGATGAGGATCCCGGTGCCACCACCCCGCTGACCAGAAGCTCTCGGGGTGTGCGAGAACACGTGGGCGGACGAAGAGAGAGCAGTAGGAGTAGCAGTGTTATCTGTGGTGATCCATGTTTCCGTCAGTGCCAAGAAGTCGAGGGACTGGAGGGAGGCATAGGCTGAGATGAACTCTGCCTTGTTGGCCGCAGATCGGCAGTTCCAGAGGCTACCGGAGACCTGGAACTCCACGTGGGTCGTGCGCGCTGGGACCACCAGATTAGGGTGGCCGCGGCCACGCGGTGTGGAGCGTTTGTATGGTCTGTGCAGAGAGGAGAGAACAGGGATAGATAGACACATAGTTGACAGGCTACAGAAGAGGCTACGCTAATGCAAAGGAGATTGGAATGACAAGTGGACTACACGTCTCGAATGTTCAGAAAGTTAAGCTTACGTAGCAAGAATCTTATTGACTAAAATGATTGAAATGATACAGTACTGCTGGAGTAGGCTAGCTGGCAGTGGCTGCGTTGTTGACTTTGTAGGCTAGCTGGCAGTGGCTGCGTTGTTGACACTACACTAATCAAGTCGTTCTGTCGAGTGTAATAGTTTCTACAGTGCTGCTATTCGGGGGCTAGCTGGCTAGCTAGCAGTGTTGATTACGTAACGTTACGTTAAAAGAACGACAATAGCTGGCTAGCTAACCTAGAAAATCGCTCTAGACTACACAATTGTCTTAGATACAAAGACGGCTATGTAGCTAGCTAGCTACGATCAAACAAATCAAACCGTTGTACTGTAATGAAGTGAAATGAAAATGTGATACTACCTGTGGAGCGAAGCGAAATGTTGACCGGGTTGTTGAAGTTCAATTCGGTAGACGTTGGCTAGCTGTTGGCTAGCTAGCTAGCAGTATCTCCTACGTTAAGGACGACAAATAGCTGGCTAGCTAACCTCTGTAAATTAAGATAATCACTCTAAGTCTACACACTCTAAACTACACAATTATCTTGGATAAGAAGACAGCAAAGACAACTATGTAGCTAGCTAACACTACACTAATCGAGTCGTTCAGTTGAGTGTAATAGTTTCTACAGTGCTAGTGGACGTTAGCTAGCTGCTGGGCAGATAGCAGTGTAGACTACGTTAGGACGACGAAATACGATAATTACGCAATTATCTTTGATACAAAGACGGCTATGTAGCTAGCTAAGAAGAAATTGCTAAGATTAGACAAATCAAACCGTTGTACTATAATGAAATGTAATGAAAATGTAATGAAAAGTTATACTAACTGCGGACCGAAGTGTAGATGCGACCGCTCGCTCCAACCCGGAACCGGAAGTTACTACTACTTTACTACTGTTACTACTACTTTACTACCGTTACTACTACTTTATGACCTTTACTACTACTTTATGACCTTTACTACTACTTTACTACCTTTACTACTACTTTACTACCTTTACTACTACTTTACTACCTTAACAACCACTTTACTACCTTAACAACCACTTTACTACCGTTACTACTACTCTACTACCGTTACTACTACTTTACTACTGTTACTACTACTTTACTACTAGTTTACTAACGTCACTAATACTTTACTACCGTTACTACTACTTTACTAACGTTACTACTACTTTAAAACCTTTACTACTACTTTACTACCTTAACAACTACTTTACAACCGTTACTACAACTTTACTACCATTACTACTACTTTATAACCTTTACTACTACTTTATAACCTTCACTACTACTTTACTACCTTTACCACTACTTTACTACCTTAACTACTTTACTACCGTTACTACTACTCTACTACCGTTACTACTACTTTACTACCGTTTCTACTACTTTACTACCGTTCTACTACTTTACTACCGTTACTGCTACTTTATAACCTTTACTACTACTTTACTACCTTAACCACTTTACTACCGTTACTACTACTTTACTACCTTAACAACTACTTTACTACCATTACTACACCTTTACTACCGTTACTACTACTTTATAACCTTTACTACTACTTTATAACCTTAACAACTACTTTACTACCGTTACTACTACTTTACTACCGTTACTACTACTTTACTACCGTTACTACTACTTTACTACCTTAACAACTACTTTACTACCATTACTACACCTTTACTACTACTTTATAACCTTTACTACTACTTTATAACCTTTACTACTACTTTACTACCGTTACTACTACTTTACTACCGTTACTACTACTTTACTACCGTTACTACTACTTTACTACCGTTACTACTACTTTACTACCGTTACTACTACTTTACTACCTTAACTACTTTACTACCGTTTACTACTACTTTACTACCGTTTACTACCGTTACTACTACTTTACTACCATTACTACTACTTTACAACCTTTACTACTACTACTTTATAACCTTTACTACTACTACTTTATAACCTTTACTACTACTACTTTATAACCTTTACTACTACTACTTTATAACCTTTACTACTACTTTATAACCTTTACTACCTTTACTACTACTACTTTATTACCTTTACTACTACTTTAATACCTGAACAACTACTTTACTACCGTTACAACTACTTTACTACCGTTACTACTACTTTACTACCTGAACAACTACTTTACTACCTGAACAACTACTTTACTACCTGAACAACTACTTTACTACCTGAACAACTACTTTACTACCGTTACTACTACTTTATGACCTTTACTACTACTTTACTACCGTTAATACTACTTTGCTACCGTTACTACTACTTTACTACCGTTACTACTACTTTACTACCGTTACTACTACTTTATAACCGTTACTACTACTTTACTACCGTTACTACTACTTTACTACCGTTACTACTACTTTACTACCGTTACTACTACTTTACTACCGTTACTACTACTTTACTACCGTTACTACTACTTTACTACTACTTTACCATTACTGCTACTTTATAACCTTAACTATTCCTTTACTACCATTACTACTACTTTACAATCTTTACTACTTTACTAGCTTTACTACCTTTACTACTCCTTTACGAGCTTTACTACCTTTACTACTCCTTTACTAGCTTTACTACTCCTTTACTAGCTTTACTACTCCTTTACTACCTGTACTACTCCTTTACTTGCTTTACTACCTTTACTACTCCTTTACTAGCTTTACTACCTTTACTACTCCTTTACTTGCTTTACTACCTTTACTACTACTTTACTTGCTTTACTACCTTTACTACTCCTTTACTTGCTTTACTACCTTTACTACTCCTTTACTTGTTTTACTACTCCTTTACTTGCTTTTCTACTCCTTTACTTGCTTTACTACCTTTACTACTCCTTTACTTGCTTTACTACTCCTTTACTTGCTTTACTAGCTTTACTACTCCTTTACTTGCTTTACTAGCTTTACTACTCCTTTACTTGCTTTACTACTCCTTTACTACTCCTTTACTTGCTTTACTAGCTTTACTACTCCTTTACTTGCTTTACTACCTTTACTACTCCCTTACTAGCTTTACTACCTTTACTTCTCCTTTACTAGCTTTACTACCGTTACTACTCCTTTACTACCTTTACTACTCCTTTACTTGCTTTACTACTCCTTTACTTGCTTTACTACCTTTACTACTCCTTTACTTGCTTTACTACCTTTACTACTCCTTTATTTGCTTTACTACCTTTACTACTCCTTTACTTGCTTTACTACTCCTTTACTTGCTTTACTACTCCTTTACTACTCCTTTACTTGCTTTACTACCTTTACTACTCCTTTACTTGCTTTACTGCTCCTTTACTTGCTTTACTACTCTACTTACTTTACTACTCCTTTACTTGCTTTACTACTCCTTTACTACTCCTTTACTTGCTTTACTACTCCTTTACTACTCCTTTACTTGCTTTACTAGCTTTACTACTCCTTTACTTGCTTTACTAGCTTTACTACTCCTTTACTTGCTTTACTATTCCTTTACTTGCTTTACTACTCCTTTACTTGCTTTACTAGCTTTACTACACCTTTACTTGCTTTACTAGCTTATGTTTTACAACCTTTTTACTACTTAACATTTACTACTACTTAACTACCTCTACTATTGTACTACTACTACTTTACTACCTCTAATACCTTTACTACCTCACAACCTTTACTACTACTTTACTACCTTGACTACTGCTGATGCTAGCACATGATTAGAATTACACCTAGGGACAGTGGGGTAAAAGTACCCAATAGTCATACTTGAGTAAAAGTATAGATATCTTAATAGAAAGTTAATCAAGTAAAAGTAAAAGTCACCCGGGGATGAACATGTTGTCTTGATAAGTGCGTGCATTGGACCATTTTCCTGTCCTGCTAAGCATTCCAAATGTAATGAGTACTTTTGGTTGTCAGGTAAAATGTATGGAGTAAAAAGTACATTATTTTCTTTAGGAATGTAGTGAAGTAAAAGTTGTAAAATATAAATAGTAAAGTACAGATATCCAAAAAAAACAACTTAAGTGGTACTTGAAAGTGTTTTTACTTAAGTATTTTACACCACTGCCTAGGGACATGCTGGACTGAGCCTATGGTTGTGTTTTAATAATCAAAATGTCACTGTACATGACAGTGAATACATAATGTAGAGGTTATACCATAGACCTACAAACTGTCCATATTGTGTACACACTTAATGCCCAACCTAGCCTGACATTATATCTACACTGAATGTTTACCTGCAGATTAAACATTTAAAGTTAATAACTTAAGTGCTGACAGTTATATCCAAATCAATTTAAATTTACCTCAGTTAATATCAAGGTTACTGTCAGGGTCTCTGTCTCCCCGGTAAGTCAGGGCCTTGGGTTGTAGTCTGTGTAGTCGGAGGGCTTAATGGCGGAAAGCCAATAGTAATATCAGCTATTCTCTCTGTCTGCCCGGCCGTATTGACGTTCGATCCCAGCGTCTCTCCCTTGGTGAGACGTTGAAGTCGGCGTAGCCTGAGGTGGAATAGGCCAGTTTGTAGCAAACACTTCACAGCACTCAGGGGTTGGGAGAAGAGAAACATCCAAACATCCCAAGGTCCAGACACTAGGTCGATTGATTCAAATACGGTCATTGCTGCCTTTGTTTACTGAACCATAGGCTACCTACCGCCTCATGTACTCGGGTGGTGTTTTGGTCTGACTACTGGCAGTGCTATCGTACTTCTACAAGGTCTACTGTAGAGCCTTGGTGATTGCAGGGTGTCCACAATTGCATGAGGTGGAAGGGCGGCATTGGTCTGATGCGGAGGCAGACGGATGTAGACAGACAGGGTTTGAAGGTCATCCCAACCCAGTTAGAGAGCTATTGTATAGAACATCTCCCCACCACCACATCTAACATACAAACACTTTGTCTCTTTCAGTCTCTTTTTTTCTTTCTCTCTCTTCCTCTTTCTCTCACACAATATTATTTGATTTTTCTCAATTTCATCTTCCAATCTTTCTCTCTCTTTCTGTCTCCCTTTTTGATTGAATTTTGAAACATACAATCTACCTGCAGTGAAGCCTCTCAACATTTACATTTAATTCAGTCATCTAGCAGACACTCCCATCCAGAGTGACCCACAGGATGAACCAGGGTTAAACGCCCCGCCCAAGGGCACATCAACAGATCTTTCACACACACACACACACACACACGACGCTGCGTTATGCAGGACTAGGCGAGGGGGACCAGGAGCAGGCCAACATCAATAACTGAGAGTGTAATGGATCTTCCTCGGGTTTCCACCGTCGCACAGCTACATGGGCTCAGACAGAGGTGAGGATGGGGGGGAGTGAAAGAGGAGGATGAGAGGGAGGATAGAGGGAGACAGGGAAAGAAAGTATATAACATTGTAAGTACTCTTCTGTCTTTTCTAATTGTTTTCTTACATGATCCAGAGGTGCAGTGTTGAGTCGGTTGACGTTACATCACATGTGTGTGTCTGTGAGTGAGTGTTGAAGTCTGCATGATGATCTAGCAGTGTCTTCCGGCATATTCACAGGATTGCTGTAGTGACCTCATACCCAGTGCGCGGGTGTCGGAAGATATTGCTCTCCTTATTCACTAAAACATTCCACGTTATTATAGGATATTAGGTACATTTCAGGAGGCAGTGGACATTATTTGGAAATAGTGTGCTCTTTTCTATGAATACTGCGGAATGTATGGGAGATTTTCTTTTCGATTACAAGGTTAGACTTTGACTTTAAGCTTGGTGTGAGCTCAGGACCTATAGGGAGGACTCACTTCTCCTTCTGATCCTCTCAGCTCGATTTTCACCCGGGGGGAGGGGGGGGGGGTCCTGTAGGATCATCCCCAGCATATTACCCATGCAGGCAGGGAAATTAGACTCAGTGGTTGGGGAACGGAGGGGAACATGGGGCTCTAACCCATATCTGAGCCCTCCTCGGATCCCTCATATCCACATATCCACCATGGGGAGTTTCAAATTCAAAGTAGGCTAGAGCTCAGGTTGCACCTCTGACATCACCTTAACCAACCCGACCTCATCCGTCCCCTAATCTGTCTTCTTAACCACTCAGCGAGGGAGAGATCAGCCTGGCACAGGCACGACAGGCTTTCCTACTGTATAATATATGGTTTCTTTGTTTCTCTCACTTCTCTGTCTCCCTCTCTCTGTCTCTCAATCTCTGTCTCTCTCTCTTTCAATCTCTGTCTCTCTCTCTCTGTCTCTGTCTCTCTTTCAATCTCTGTCTCTCTGTCTCTCTTTCAATCTCTGTCTCTGTCTCTCTTTCAAGCTCTGTCTCTCTTTCAATCTCTGTCTCTTTCTTTCACCCCCCCCTCTCTTTCACCCTCTCAATATTTCAGGAGGAGAAAAAAATACCCCTCAGTATGTTAGTCTGTTTGTACTGTAATTACTAAGCAGTAACCAAATACACATCTATTTTGCTGCTCACGGTTAAATTCTTACTAATTTTAATGGAAAAAAAACATTGCTGCTAAGGCTAGTGCAAAGTAATTACACCACAAGGAATCTGGAAGTGGAGTATTCTGTTATTAGTACACAAAAGGTGCTATTTACAACCTAAAAGGGTTATTCGGCAGTCACCATAGGAGAACCCTTTAAGGAACACCATTTTGGGTTCAGGAAGAACACTCTGTGAAAAGAGTTATATCTGGAACCAAAACTCGTTTTTTTTAAACCTAAAACCAAAAAGGGTTCTTTTTGGAACCCCTTTTTGTAAGTGTAAATTTGTAGTATCCAATTTTACGTTACGATTAAGCACACTGGAAGACAGTAAGCCGATTTATCCGCGTAATCAAACATTAGGTACAACCTAACACCATATCAATACAGGGACTGCACTTAGTTCATTACGAACCGGGCATAATCATTGAACAAGGCTACCATACTGCACTTACATTACAACATTGATCAGCGCTACAGTGGACTGTGGACACACATTTCATTACTCGTTCTGTTGCTATAAAACGAGGGATTCTTTTTTTTTAACTATCGAGGCTTCCTATAACAAATTCCCCTTTATATTTAACCTTCATAGCCATCACTGTCCAATTCAAATAAGGACATAGAGAGAGAAAGACTCTTTGCCCTTTCAGAGTCTCACTATTACCCAGAATACATTAGTACTTCATTCCCTACGTTCAGTTACATCAAGGTAATAAACATGAATATTTTGTTAGCTTTGTCTTTTCTCCCTCCTTCCCTGTCATTTACTGAACCAGTGTGAGGCGATGCAATATTCATAGATCCAACTCTCGTAATACAAGGGCTGTTTGGAATGTTAAATCTTCGCTCTCCTCTTTCCTCTCTCCATCTCGAGAGACAGCGAGGGGGTAAAGTGTGATTGAAGAGAGGAGTTGTAACGTTAGTAGCTTAGTTTTGACTGGGCGATAGAGCTATGGGGTAATCACATTGGTCTCTTCCAGCCAAGGTAACACAGCACGCCAGATGTGGATTTGATCCACTCGTGCTGGAAGAGGCAGATGAGATGAAGGAGAGCGGGAGATTAAGATGGGAGGATAAGGGGAAAGGAGTAAAGGGATGCTAACCAGGGAGAGCAGTAGAAGGTGGAATAATTGATGATGGAAGGTAAAGATTGACGGAGGGAGAGAGCGAGGATGAGGGAGAGGAAGATGGAGAGAATTGAGTCATGTTTTTTTTGTTATATCACAGATTCTTCTTTTCTTGAGTGGAACAGCTTAAAGCCTCTCTCTCCTATGCTGTATAAGATACTTTTTTCAAGAGGCATATTTGTGCAGTCCATCCAGCTATGAATTTTGAACAATATCAGGTATCCTTCAGTTTGAAGAGATATCTTACAGCTTACTTACAAGATTGAGTTACGTCTTCAACTTGAGGGATTCACAGTATAGCTCTCATGCTTTGAGCGTTATTATCCTGCTACCTTTTACGTGCTGTAATTGCATAAATGACTCTTTTGTTTTTGCCCTAATGCTTATCTAACATAAAGTGGTACCTTGTCTTCTCCTTGCATCTCTCGTTCAGACGAGCTCTGAACATGTTCTCAGGCTCCATGTGATTTATTTATCTAGCAGATTGGTATATTCCCCAAAGATGACAGGCTTTTTGTTCACCACAAACACAGAACAGGCTTTTGAACGAACGTTGCTCAAAGAAAAAAAATCTTTGTGCGAGCTGTAAATTATGGATGGATACGATGCATGTTTCATCCAATCTTACTTTCACACTATCGTTTCAAGTAGAGTGTGACAAATGATTCGCAGCCTGAAAATGGTTTAGTCCCTCCAGTTGAATAGGTAACAAGAGGAGAACTCTCCAAAACATGGAAACGCCCCTGAGCTCTAAATCAAGGAGTTGTCGCAACTTGACCCTTTTTGACTTCAGCTAGCTGATTGGGCAAGTCGGTTAGATTCTGTTGCACTTATCCTCTCGCCCTTGCGTCTTTGTTTGCTTGGTAAAATTGTTCAGAACTGGTTTGATGTGTTTTTGTTCAAAGTGTTTTGGAAGTTAGAATCTACGTATAGGGAAAGTGCTTTCAGAAGAGTGTTCGACTCATTCGACTCCTTAGAAATGCCCTCAAGCTTAATAGGTAAGCTTTGAAGTTGTCAATTACGTCAGGTACCTTCTCATTTATCTCCATTTCAACAGCAGCAGCAGCAGTGGCAGCAGTAGCCACAACAACAACAACATGTGCTTGAAGTGGTCCTCTTATAGCAGTTGCCACGGAAACAAAGTGGCAAGAGATTTTAACATCAAAAGGACGTGAAACAGAGGATGAGTGACCTCAGAATGGATTAGAGTTTTTATATATATTTTTTATATAGAGCAGTCAACAGTTAATACCTAGCCTTTCTCTTCACCATTCTTTCTTTCTAACCCCTCTGTCCTTCCACATCTCTGCTCTGGCGGGAGACTGATGGCCTTCGGGAGATCGCGAGAAACGGATGGGCCAAGTGTCCCTTTTTGTTATTGTGTGTGTGTGTGTGTGTGTGTGAGTGTGCGACTGTAAGACAAGGTCTCGCCGGGCACTGTAACCATGGTAACACGACATGGAAAGTGTGTGTGTGTGGGAGCTCAGAGGGACCGACACTGGCCCTTGCCTCACACCTCCTCCACCACCTGTACTGCTTATAGTGGGGCCAGATAGTCTCTCTATCACCTCTGAGCCCCTAACATACTGCGTGACCTGCACACAATACGAGGGAGAGGTAAGGAGAGAGAGAGACAAAGAGGGTAAGGAGAGAGAGAGAGACATCGCTCAAAAGAAGTGATGATAACTGAGGAGCGGATGTCAGTGTGTCGCGGGCTAACCTTTCCCCCATGGCCATTATCAGACAGAAGCTTGATTCCTAACAGCAGTTGCTTATAGCTCCTGTAGGGACTGGTGACATGGGGTTCACTCTGGTCACTAAATCACAGCTAGGAGTTATGATATAGACCAGGGATGGGGGCCACTAAAAGTCTGAACTCATCATAGGGGACCCGCAGTGGCTGTCGGGTCTGCATACATACACTACCGTTCAAAAGTTTGGGGTCACTTAGAAATGTCCTTGTTTTTGAAAGAAAAGCACATTTTAGGTCCATTTAAATAACATAAAATTGATCAGAAATGCAGTGTAGACATTGTTAATGTTGTAAATGACTATTGTAGCTGGAAACGGCAGATTTTTAAAATTAATATCTACATAGGTGTAAAGAGGCCCATTATCAGCAACCATCACTCCTGTGTTCCAATGGCACGTTGTGTTAGCTAATCCAAGTTTATCATTTAAAAAGGCTAATTGATCATTAGAAAACTATTTTGCAATTATGTTAGCACAGTGGAAAACTGTTTGTCCTGTTTTAAAGGCACAATAAAACTAGACTAGTTGAGGATCGGGAGCATCAGCATTTGTGGGTTCTATTCCAGGCTCAAAATGGCCAGAAACAAAGCACTTTCTTCTGAAACTCGCCAGACTATTCTTGTCCTTGTTCAAAAACAAGGACATTTCTAAGTGACCCCAAACTTTTGAACGGCATTGTACATCCATACCCACACGTAGTCAGAGCCGGCCCTAGCCTTTTGGGGACCCTAAGCGAAATACTGCGAGCAAAATATTCTTAAACTATAAGAATAAAGAGTCGCACACTATATATAAGTCAACTCCCAGTAAATGATTGGGTAAATCACCAACGTTTCGGCATCACTGTGCCTTCCTCAGGGTAATGTCATGAATGCTTGAACCAAGTTATGTAGACAAATGGTGCAATTAGTGCAACCAATGACAATGGTGTGGGGTGTGTCATAATTATTAAGTTAATTAGATTGAATTGAGTGAAACTGTTAACACACTAGTTTATAGCATATTGAGTATATTAGGCTATTGTTATCATATGGAAACATAATTAAATATTGTACATAATATTATATCAACATACATTATTGTTTAATTCAATTTCACATATATACATTTAACCATTTCCTATTCCATTAAAAAAAAAATGTAGCTACAATCTTTTGGTTCAACCATGAAGCATAATAAGCATCATCAACAGGGGAACATAATGGATGTACTCTGATAAACTGTAAAAAGAATATATCCATTTGTAGGACTTGTTCATAAAAGAGAGAATTGTTCCTAAGAAGGACCTGAGATCAAAGCCAATATTCAGACTGCTAGGGGTCAACTAGGGGTCAATGTGTTTAGATGACCTGTAAGCCTCTCTTTGCAGTCGTAGGATCTCGATGTTTCCTCATCTCCTTGGTAGCGCAACCTGCTCAACGCCTGTGTGTTTGAGAGAGGAGATGGGATGGTTAGCTTCAAACAAAGTGAGCTGCTTCTGGATAGTCAATGATCGTACACCTGATTGAGCTGCGGTGTTCAGCGTTACGTTGTTTTAATTGTCTTTTCGTTTGACCTATGTAGGCTTTCACACATGAACAGGTGATGAGATAGATGACTCCCTTGGTCTTGCATGAGATGATACCCCTAACAGGGATTTTTTGACCTGTATGTGGGTGTCTGAAGAAGGCAGGTCAGATCTCACCAAGCTATCTGAAGTATTTAAAAAAATAAAATAATAATTTAACCTTTATTTAACTAGGCAAGTCAGTTAAGAACAAATTCTTATTTATAATGACGGCCTACCAAAAGGCAAAAGTCCTTCTGTGGGGGCGGGGGCCTGGGATTAAAAAAATACCAAAATTAAACACAGTACAATATAAATATAGGACAAAATACACATCACAACAAGGAAGACCTAAGGAGACCTAAGACAACAACATAACAAGGCAGCAAAGCATAACAACACAGCAATGGTAGCAACACAACATGACAACAACATGGTAGCAACACAACATAACAACAACATGGTAGCAACACAACATGGTACAAACATTATTGGGCAAAGTCAACAGCATAAAGGACAAGAAGGTAGAGACAACAATACATCATACAAAGCAGCCACAACTGTCAGTAAGAGTGTCCATGATTGAGTCATTGAATTAAGAGATGGAGATAAACCGGTCCAGTTTGAGTGTTTGTTGCAGCTCGTTCCAGTCATTAGCTGCAGCGAACTGAAAAGAGGAGCGACCCAGGGATGTGTGTGCTTTGGGGACCTTTAACAGAATGTGACTGGCATAGCAGGTGTTGTATGTGGAGGATGAGGGCTGCAGTAGATATCTCCGATAGGGGAGTGAGGCCAAAGAGGGTTTTATAAATAAGCATCAACCAGTGGGTCTTGCGACGGGTATACAGAGATGACAGAGAGTGCAGTAATGTGTCCTATAAGGAGCATTGGTGGCCGAATGGTAAAGAACATCTAGCCACGACCATGCTTACAGACCAGCAGTGGGGGTTTCTTGAAGTGGTGTATGATTTATTTATTTTTTTGTCTGATTTCAGAATATGCCAGTGCTTTTTCAGGATTGCTTTCATTTTCTCCAAACACTTGGTGTACTTGTTGCAAAATGCTGTTGTGTTGTTTTTCTTCTTTGGTTGAGTTTTCAGCAATTCCTTGCTTGGTTTTTGAGATATTTTCATCATTGCAGCATCAAGAGTTTTGTCCTTGTAGCCTCTCATTTTGAATGTATCTGTAATTTGTTTTACATTTACATTTAAGTCATTTAGCAGACGCTCTTATCCAGAGCGACTTACAAGTTAATTTTTACCTTTATTTAACCAGGCAAGTCAGTTAAGAACACATTCTTATTTTTCAATGACGGCCTGGGAACAGTGGGTTAACTGCCTGTTCAGGGGCAGAACGACAGATTTGTACCTTGTCGGCTCGGGGGTTTGAACTCACAACCTTCCGGTTACTAGTCCAACGCTCTAACCACTAGGCTACCCTGCCGCCCCATTGCTGTTGGTGGCCACATACTTGTTTAACCCTTCATAACGGGCTATTTGGTAGACCATTCTTGAGGGGAAGGTGATGCATACTATCCGCCCGTATAGTACAGTACTATCCGTATAAGTCTGTGTGAAATGCTGAGTCTGAGTTCATTTCCTGCAATTCTACATATTTTGCCATAGGGGTTAGAGAAAATGTTGCAGTTTTACAGATAATTCCCTGCCAATCTACACATTTTAGCATTGAGTGAAGCAAAAATCTGTGCAGTTTTTAATATGATATCTGAGTGGAGTGACTATTATACCAATCTAAAAAATATTAGCTGGCAACAGACTAACTGAGTGACTGTCAGTGACTGACATGACAAGGTGCACAACCAAATGCTGAAATTTCACGTTGTGTATTCTACAGTTAGTTGAGAGTTCCTAAAAAAACTTTGTCGGGTCTTTGGAAAATGATCCGCGGACTGGCCGCCAGTTGCCCATTCCTATTGCCCAGCCCTCCAGGACACCTACAGCACCCGATGTCACAGGAAGGCCAAAAAGATCATCAAGGACATTAACCACCCGAGCCACGTCCTGTTCACCCCGCTATCATCCAGAAGGCGAAGTCAGTACAGCTGCATCAAAGCTGGGACCGAGAAACTGAAAAACAGCTTCTATCTCAAGGCCATCAGACTGTTAAATAGCCCTCACTAGCTGGCTACCACATGGTTACTCAACCCTGCACCTTAGAGGCTGCTGCCCTATATACATAGACATGGAATCACTGGCCACTTTAAAATGGAACACTAGTCACTTTAATAATGTTTACATACTGCTTTACACCTCATATGTATATACTGTATTCTATTCTACTGTATTTTAGTCAATGCCATTCTGACATTGCTCGTCCTAATATTTATATATTTCTTAATTACGTTATTTAACTTTTAGATTTGTGTGTCTTGTTGTGAATTGTTAGTTATTACTGCACTGTTGGAGCTAGGAACACAAGTATTTCGCTACACCCGCAATAACATCTGCTAAATACGTTTAAGTGACCAATCAAATTTGATTTGATATAGACCTTGTGACACACCACTAACTGAGCTAGATAAATACAAATAAGAGCATTTTGGCTATAGGACATAGGATTTTGGCTGTAGTTTTACCAGAGGAACACCCACACGCCCTCACCCATGAACTCCTTCTCCCCAAACCCTAAGGTACGTTTCTCTGCTCTAGGCACCATACTGTAAGGCTGTACAGATAGATAGCAAGAACTTGGGTGTCAGCTAACTTGGCAGGTTACTATGTTAGCTAATGACCCTTGAACTTCACTTTCGACATAGCTGTTTTTGAGTAGAGCACTTTTCTGCTGGGTTGCACCTTTTGAGAAGAAGGAAAGTAATTTCCCTGTGTGTGTGTGTTTGAACGCAAATACATGCCTGCCAGCAATGCCTTCCCATGTGTGTTTGAGTGCGTACCCTCCACTCCTATTCCATCTTGTTTCCTAGCGGAAACTTCTATCCAAACAATATATGCCAAAGCACCTTGCCGTCATGCGTGTAAACATTTGATGGGTCCCAGGAATTGAACCCACTACCCTGGCGTTACAAGTGACATGCTCTACCAAATGACCTATAAAGGACCACGAGAACAGTAAGTGCTGGAGCTGCTCTGTTGTCTAGAAGGCCCATGTTCTCCTCTGTCGTACTCTACCGGAACTCAGATGGAGGAGGAAAAGTTGAAACCTTCCCCATTATTTATCTGCAACAGCCGATACAAAAGCCCCTGTTTCACATGAAATAATACATGAAATGGTTGCTTCAGACACTCCCCTGTCAGTTTTTTTTTTTATGGCAGCCATTTTCTGCAATGAACGACGATGCAAAATCTATTCCTCAAACTCAAGAAAGTGGATGGTTCCCACCGCTTATGGTTAATTTATACCTGTTACACAATTGAATTTCATTTCTCAGAAGATTACGTTTGAGAAGATTGGATTTGGGTAAGGGAGAGAAGGTTTCTTTTAGGAGATGGGGAAGGGAATGATTATTTAGATTGGACAACTTCTAGGGAAGGACAACCTTTTGCTTCTGTTAGAAAATACATCGTTATGGGGATTCTCTGAGTGCGTGCTTCTGTCATGGGCTTGAAAGTGCCATCGTCTGCTCTCAATCTACTGTGAGCTGGTCCCATCTCGCTCTAGCAGTGGCGTAAAGTACTTAAGTAAAAATACTTTAAAGTACTACTTAAATAGTTTTTTGGGGGTAGCTACTTTACTATTTATATTTTTGACTATTCCTGAAGAAAATATACTTTTCACTCCATACATTCCCCCTGACACCCAAAAGTACTTGTTACATTTTGAATGTCTTGCAGGTCAAGAAAATGGTCAAATTCAAGAGAATATCCATGGTCCTCCCTACTGCCTCTGATCTGGCAGACTCACTAATGATGTCTGAGTGTTGGAGCGTGCCCCTGGCTATCCTTAAATCAAAAAATAATAATAATAAAAAAATGTGCCGTCTGCTTTGCCTAATATAAGGATTTTGAAATGATTTACACTTTTACTTTGGATACCTAAGTTGATTTTAGCAATTACAATTTTGGTATTTGGTATTTTACTAGGATCCCTATTAGCTGTTGCAAAAGCAGCAGCTACTCTTCCTGGGGTCCACACAAAACATGATACAGAATGACATAATACAGAACATCATTAGACATGAACAGCTCAAGGACAAAACGACACACTTTTGGTACTGAAGTACATTTAAAACCAAATACTTTTACTCAAGTAGTATTTTACTGGGTGACTTTCACTTTTACTTGAGTCATTTTCTATTTAAGGTACCTTTTTTATTTTACTCAAGTATGACAATTGGGTACTTTTTCTATCACTGCTCTATAGCTGTACGTATACAGTCTATACACATCATACCTAAACACTCAATAGTGGAGGGCGGACAACATACTGTAACTCCTTTTTAGGAAGGTTAGGTGGTGTTGCATTGTAGAGATGTGTGTGTGTGTTCACACTAGAGCCGTGTGTGTGTCTTCGAAAGTCTATGATGAGTGCGACCTGGATAAAAATAGCTGTCACTCTCACCCTGCTTTTCCCTGCAGTCTCTTTGTCATACATATTTTGCAGACCCTCTCTCACTAAGCACCAGTCTGCACAGGTACAGACGGGTACAGACAGGTGTTGTCTGTCTCTTTTCACCACTCTATGGATGTCTAGAGTATTTAGAAATGGACACAGGCACGTGCCCATACACACACACACACACACGCGCCCCCCACACACACACACACACACACACACACACACACACACACACACGCGCCCACACACACACACACACACACACGCGCCCGCACACACACACACACACACACGCGCCCATGCACACACACGCACACACGCATGCGTCCATGCACACACACGCACGCGTCCATGCACACACACGCACACACGCACGCGCCCATGCACACACACGCACACACGCACGCGCCCATGCACACACACACACACACGCACGCGTCCATGCACACACACACACACACACACGCCCATGCACACACACACACACCACCAAACGCACTATTTTTTGACACATGTAGTACTTAATTACTACACGTTTTCAGCAATGTTAGATTTCGAGGGCATTTTTTTTTTCACACCTTGACATTGAGACTTCATCTCTTACGTGCATCTATGATGATACCCTGCTTACTTACTGTAATATTCAAAACTCTCATGGAAGTAACAAGGTCTCATACTATTGTCCGTGAATCAGATTTTAAATTAAACAAACAAAGAAATTAAATAAGGAAAGAGGGGGAGGGGGGAACACAACGAAATCAATTACCTTCAGGCATAATGGACTTATTCTTATCACCTAACATCTATGTTTATTGAGAATTACTTCATTATCACAGTATATTTGCTTAGCACAACGCATTATCAAGGGCATCTTCCAATGAAATTTACTACAATTTTCCATAGTATTTTTATCCGGGTATTTTTCTACATGTTTTAATAATGGGTCAAATGAGCCATACGTAATCTAACAGCTAGATGGCCGATCTCTAATAGCTACATCAGTTGTGTGCCTGTGTGATGTCACCTGCTTGAGTAGTGACTGTTATCTGACGAACAGTTTTCAGTGTAGTTGCAATTTAATCTATTCATTGCAACTATAAAATCAATCTATTTAGAATACGAAAGTCAGGCCTCCTGAGTGGAGCAGTGGTCTAAGGCACTGCATCGCAGTGCTAGCTGTGCCACTGGAGATCCTGGTTCGAGTCCAGGCTCTGTCACAGCCGTCCGTTACCAGGAGACACATGGTGCGGTGCATAATGGTCCCAGTGTTTGATTTAGAGCAGGGTTTGGCCGGCAGGGATGTTCTTGTCCCATTGCACATTAGCAACTCCTGTGGTGTGCTGGGTGCAATGCATGCTGACATGGTCACTAGGTGTATGGGGTTTCCTCTGACACACATTTGTGTGGCTGGCTAAGCGGGCAGCTTGGCTGGGTTGTGTTTTGGCGGACGCACGGCTCTCAACCTTCGCCTCTCCCGAGTCCGTACGGGAGTTGCAAGCGATGGGACAAGACTGTAACGACAAATTGGATATCACGATAAAGGGGTAAAAAAAAATTTTTTTATGAAAGAAATAAGCAAATTATGCACAAGAAAAACACTGTGAGATACTTGTAGTGAATTCCAGTTTCACCTTTCTTTCTGTGTGCTAATAATTTCCATTTGCCTAAGCATTACTGTTTGCCTACTGTGTCTGTTCTGGGAATGAAGTGAGGGAACGTAAAAGCAATTGACCATAAAGTGTGAACATTCTAGGGCTCAATTCATTAAGACATGCTATCACAGTGTAAAGGAAGTGAGAGCAGCAGACTTTGACTGTGAGTGAAATTATGTTGATACAGTATTAGACAGGCACCGCTCAAGGCGAGAAGGGGGCCTTGTCTTAAGGCGTCTGCATGCTTCCCAGCTGAAACAGTTTGGAAGAGTTTGTGCATATATTATGAGGACATTTTGTGAAGTTTTTGTTTGATTTTGGACTTCTGTGAATGTTTTTTTCTCTGCTGTTTGAGCACACAACATCTTTTCTGTAGGCACCTGAAGTCAGTAGCCGAAGCCTAGCCCCTTCGTCGGTGATTGGTCAACAGTAGGGATCCTTCAATAAAGTCTTTGTTGTCATTTAATGAGAGACGACTCGTTTTCATGCACATTTTCCACTGCACCAAACATCTTAGCTAGATGTAGAATTGCGCGACCGAGATCTCCCCTGCAAAAACATCAACGTGAGTTTTCTTAGATTAATTCGGACTACTTTGAGGATACTGGCTACGGCATCTGAAAATGGACAAGCTGGCCCACACCACTTGGCTAAATGTTGATTAGGTCACCTCAGCCTTGTGTTCCTATCTTCCTCTTTATTGGCTAATAAGCTTAGTGTTCCCGTGGGGCTCAAGACACGTACTGTAGGATCAGTATGTCGCAAGACCTCTGTTCTCTCTCTCTCTCTCTCTCTCTCTCTCTCTCTCTCTCTCTCTCTCTTTCTCTCACTTGCTCACTCTCTAACATTCACTTGGTGTCTCGTCTCATCTTCTCTTATATTACACACCTTAAACACACATATTCACACTCACAAATACACGCAAACGAGGGAGGGAGGGAGGGACTCTTGCAGAATTCTGATCCTCTACTGCAGTGATACAAAAGATGTTCAACTTAAAGAAAATGAATTATTTACACGTTTTCTCTTTGGTGTTTAGAGGCGCGTGACTTTCATCCTTTCCTCTCCTCTTCATCACTCTCAGCAGGGACAGACCGAGACAGAGGACTGGAGGAGGGCATGTAAGCAGGGTTATGATGTCGTGACTGTATCGCTGATTCCTTGGCTTGGGTCATAATCCAGACTGGATTGTCTATGACTTTATTACTGTAAATATCAACATAATATGTCCCTCTGGCACACAGACACACACCCTATAGTTGATCCACCCTCATCTGGGGGAAACAGATCAGTTCAGGCCATGTACTGTACTTCCACGTGACGTTTCCATTCAGAAGATCCATTTTTACATAACCGTGGATCTCCTTTAACTCTACAGTGGTTGTATAGACTCGTCATAGCATTAGGCTACATGTTGACAGTGTTTTTTTTAAATGTAAATTGGCAAGTCAGTTAAGAACAAATTCGTATTTTAGTGACGACCTAGGAGCAGTGGGTTAACTGCCTTGTTCGTGGGCAGAATGACAGATTTTTACCTCGGGCATTTGATCTTGCAACTTTTCGGTTACTGGCCCAACACTCTAACCACCTGCCGCCCCATTAATGGTATTAATATAGATTTGATTTATTTTTTATTTTACCTTTATTTAACCAGGCAAGTCAGTTTAGCATTTCCCCACTAATGGTTAAGGTTAGGATTAGGGGAAAGGAAGCAGATCCTAGATCTGTACCTAGGTGAAACACTACCTCCTCCTCCCCTGTTCCATACATGTGACAGAGAGCGTGGTGAAGGCTGAGGACATGGCCCTTTTTTTTGTTTTTACCTTTATTTTACCTTTATTTTACCTTTATTTTACCTTTATTTTACCTTTATTTTACCAGGCAAGTCAGTTAAGAACAAATTCTTATTTTCAATGACGGCCTAGGAACAGTGGTTTAACTGCCTGTTCAGTGGCAGAACGACAGATTTGTACCTTGTCAGCTCAGGGATTCGAACTTGCAACCTTTCGGTTACTAGTCCAACGCTCTAACCACTAGGCTACCCTGCCGCCCTACCCGGCTACCCTGCCGCCCTGTCTGGATAGAGAGTTGGGGCTTAGGGCCTTTCACTACTGTCTGTGTAGAGGTCATTCCACAAGTGCCATAGTCCTGTGGGCACCAGCGCCCACAATTCATGTGTATTGTACTGTAGTCTACAGTATACTGCAACCAATTCCTCTTCCCAACTAAGCAATAACTCACTGTGGAGACACTGAGCACCGGTACGGTATATCATCTTTCCATTATAAAACTACATGTCTCTTTATAGTAACCCACCCAGCCAAAGCACATATCTTCTCAGCAAGTGTAATTTCTGCAGCATTGAGTTTGGCAGTGCATTGAAATACGAGGGAATTTCCCATAGATTCTTCAGAGGCATTCTTGTTGTCTGGCCTGTGTAAATATTGGCCTGTCATGGGTTTGTGGCGGCTGGATCCCACGTTCCCTCTGTGATTCACAGAGATGAGATGAGCCGAGGATTGGTCTGTTCAGAGGGAGCAGCGGTAGCACACTGTGTGTGTGAAGTTAAATGGAGCGCAATAGGAGAAAGAAAGAGAGGGGGATGTGGGAGGAGAGACCGACAGGATGGGAGAGAGGGAAGAAGGGGGAAGGGAAAGGGTTTGGATTTTGTGCGTTCCACACCAGACCCTGCAAGCTGGGAGATATGCAAGTCTCTGAGGCTTTATTTCCACTCTCTGCATGTGCATCCACACAGAGAAAGACCCAAATAAATGTGCTAAATCACAGCTAGCTACATGCTCACGAAATCGACCCATCATTTGTCCTTGTGTTTCCTACCACCCTATCCCCCCCCCTTCTCCAGCAGCACTATCATACCCCCCTCTGGCCCTGTCCTCTTGCCCGCTATCCTTGCACACAGCTGGGGTAGGTGCTGGGGCGGGAGGCCCTTAGGCTGGAGGGTGGAGTGAGGGACAGACAGGGCCAGGGGCCGTGATGTGGGGCTGATTCTACTACCCAGATAGCATCAGGGAGAACATGCTAACCTCGTCCTCTCCTCTCTCTTCACCTCTCCTCCCACCTCTTTCTTCCCTCCCCGACCCTCCTTTCTCAGCATTCCTGCCAGCATGTTTCATCTGTGCTGAATCTCACTTCCCTCTCCGCCAAAGAATGGGGGGGCAGGCCCTGCATGTCACCGGGATGTGCATGTTTGTAAGTGTATGTGTGTGTTGGTACACTTGCAACCTGACCTCCAGTCTATGCCAATGAGCCTTTGCATGCTTACCTGTTCTCTATTCAACTACTGCTCATTCAAGCCGACCAACTGTAATAAAAACCTCTTTTGAACCGTGAAGAAAAAAAACAAAAAAAACATCCATATAATATAGCCTCTGTGAACACCAGCCGTAGCGGCTGTGTGTCAAAGCATGTATGATGTAGAATAAGCTAGCAGCTTGTGGACCAGCCGTGCTAATAGATAAACAGTGTGGGCGCTGAAACGAGGACAGCCACAGCTACTTTGAGGCTATAGGCTTATAAAACATCATGGGGCTAAGGGGTGTACGGAGCGTTGGATGGGCAGCATATTGGTGGCAACGCTGGGTATGGTACAAGACAAGGGTGTCAGGAGGGAGCATGGAGAGGAGGGGTTAGAGGGGATGCGATAGGGACGGAGAGGGGGGAGAGAGAGAGAACAGTGGGGTGGAAAGAGAAAGAAAGCGGGAGGGAAGTCCGAGCAAGGAAGAGATTGAGAGAGGAGAAGAGAGAGAGGTTTAGATGACTGAAATAGACAAAAAAAGAGAGAGCGAGAGAGAGACAGAGAGACAGGAAAAGAGGCTTAAAGGGCAAGAGGCCAAGAAAGAGATGCAAATATCACACTGGCCTGATACAAGAGCCTCATCATGGAGTATGTCGTGGCTGTTGTGGGATCAAAGGCTTTGTCAGACAAAGCCCCTTGACTGGGCCTCAACAGAACACAGTGCAGGTGGTGGGGCTGTGGAATAATTCATGAGGACCAGGGAAGAGAGGCTATTCCTCTTGCCTGTCTGACTTCACCGCTTTGTTTTGATTGTGTGTGTCTGTGTGTCTGTGTGTGTGTCTGTGGCTCATTGTTGGTGGGGTATAGTGTAGAGATGGTATTATCTCCCTTTCGGTGTTGTGATTTATTGAAGTAGGGCAATTACACAGAAACCGAATTAAGCTGAGACTCAGATTTTACACTTAAAATGTACGCCAAGCAAAAATGTATTTCAAAGTTTAACCAACTACACAACTCTATGCAGGACTACTTTAAGCAATGTGCACCGAACATTTGACAAAAGCACATTTACTGTGCAGATGCAAAGTTTGGTAACTTATGTGATCAGGTTTCCCCCAAAATGTTTCAATATCTCCTCTGAATTAAGATTCAGACATGTCTGCAGAAAGAAAGTTTGAAAAAAACGATTCTGGTTATTGAACCACAGTAAGTGAAGTGGATTTACACCCGATAACAGAATTCCATCATGGGTCCCTGATCTGTACTACACAGACATGCATAATTATGGATATGAATATCATTCTCTTAATGGTGATATATCCTAAAAAGGTACACAAAGTTAGAAACATGCAATATCCTCATTTGCATATTTGTTTTTTGTTTTCTACACACTGGCTGTTTTTTTTAATTTTTAATGAGCTCCTCCACCAAACATGACCAAATTTGGTTGGTCCAGACCGGACCGAATCTGAACCAATCATGGTGTCTACAGTATGTTTCAAAAGTTTCGACGCCAAAGTACAGCACAGTAGTGGTCATTAGAGTACAGTCGGGTAAAGTGCAGTATGGTCAAGTAGAGTATAGTTCAGTACGGTACACTATAGTATACTCAACTCTAGTGTGCCCTACTGTGTACTGTACTGAACTCTACTCCACTCTATTCTACTGTAGTATACTATTATGTGCTCGAATGTACTGTAATGTACTGTACTCTAGTGTACTGTACTGAAATCTACTGTACTGTAGGGTTGCACATTTTGGGGAATATTCAGAGGTGGGACACTTTCCATGGGAATTAACGGGAATATATGGGAAGTAACGGGAATATATGGGAACTAACGGAAATATATGCAAATTCATATTAATAGCATTTAAATGTAGATGTTTTTTGCATTGGATATATTTACCATATCATATGGAGACAGAAACATGGACCGTTTACCTTATCATAAGTAGACATAATTGCAAATGATTAAATCCTTCCAATAAAAAAATAAAAATCTATTTAGTTACGAATTGAACTTGAATTAAATGAGTTGACTCTTCACATGGGATGATTTCACTGAACAATGAAAGAAAGGGAATATTGACTGATCCCCAATGATCCATCGCATCTCCCAAAAACTTTGGGAGATGTTAAATGTAAAATGATAGTCTAGAAACTAAAGCTTTGGTTGTCTTCCTCTCAGGCGTCCATGTCTTCTCCCTGGACCTCAATGTCCACCTCCATCAGACTCTGAGGTCTCATCTTCACTGTCACTTTCCAACCTTGTTGAGGATGGCTCGTTGTCAGGCTCAAAAGGTCTCAAATTTGCCCGGATGGTCACCGATTCTTCAACCCTTGTATTGGTCAGCCTGTTGTGTGCGTTGGTGTGTGTGTTCCCAAACAAGGACCAATTGCGCTCTGAGGCAACTGATGTTGGTGGGATTTGGAGGATGATGGAGGCAAAAGGGAAAGAGCCTCAGATCCACAAAGTCCCTTCACCAGGTGGCTGATGAGATATGTTGGCACGACTGCCATATTGCATCTCCATCCCAGAGCCCTTGCTTGGAAGTGTACTTTGCCAGACTGCCAAGAAGCTTGCCCTCATCCAGGCCAAGGTGGCGAGACACGGTAGTGATGACACCATAGGCCTTGTTGATCTCTGCAACAGACAGGATGTTTTTGCCAGCATACTTGGGGTCCAACTTGTACGTTGCGGCGCGTATGGGCTTCAGGCAGAAGTCTTCACGCTTTTTAATGTATTTCTGATCTGAAGTTTCCTCTGCTTGGAGCAACAGTGAAGTGGACAGGACAATGGCTACTGCTATAGGTTTCAGGAGCTGCTTACCACTCTCTCCCAAAATACATCATCCAGGAGGATCCCTTTGATGGGGCTGTCCATATTGGCAGACTGATGTGGCCATTTCTTGGAGAGACTCCTGCCCCTCGAGGAGACTGTCAAACATGATGACAACACCACCCCAATGAGTGTTGCTGGGAATCTTCAATGTGGTGCTCTTATTCTACTCACTTTGCTTGGTGAGGTAGATTGCTGATATAACTTGATGGACCTTCACATACCTAACCATTTTCTTGGCTCTCTTGTAGAGTCTATCCATTGTTTTCAGTGCCATGATGTCCTTGAGGAGCAGATTCAATGCATGAGCAGCACAGCCAATGGGAGTGATGTGAGGGTAGGACTCCTCCGCTTTAGACAAAGCAGCCTTCATGTTCGCGGCATTGTCTGTCACCAGTGCAAATACCTTCTGTGGTCCAAGGTCATTGATGACTGTCTTCAGCAATGTAGAGACTGGTGTGTCTGTTGTCCCTTGTTTATTTCTTTTTTACAATTTTTTTCCTTTATTTAACTAGGCAAGTCAGTTAAGAACAAATTCTTATTTTCAATGACGGCCCAAGAACAGTGGGTTAACTGCCTGTTCAGGGGCAGAATGACAGATTTGTACCTTGTCAGCTCAGTGATTTGAACTTGCGACCTTTCGGTTACTAGTCCAACGCTCTAACCACTAGGCTACCCTGCGTCTGTGTTCTTGTAAAACACTGGTTGAGGGGTGGAGATGATGTTGTTAATTATTCCTTGCCCACGAACATTCAACCACCCATCAGAGAAGATTGCAATACAGTCTGCTTTCTCTATGATTTGCTTGACCTTCACTTGAACTCTGTTGAACTCTGCATCCAGTAAATGAGTAGATCAAGCATGTCTAGTTGGAGGGGTGTAGGCTGGGCAAAGAGCATTTAGAAATCTCTTCCAACACACATTGCCTGTGAGCATCAGAGGTGAACCAGTTGCATACACAGCTCGAGCAAGACATTCATCAGCATTTCTCTGACTACGCTCTTTCATTGAGTCAAAAAAACTTCTGATTCCAGGAGGTCCATGAGCTGTTACTATCGATAAGCTGTCTGATTCATCATTTTCACCTCGAATAGAAGTAGAGGGACTTTTGTCAGAGGTTGCTTGTTGCGAGCGCTGAGGGAACTGTATATACTTGGCTAGATGATTCTGCATCTCTGTTGCATTCTTCGCATATGATTTGGCACAGTATTTGCATGTGTAATCAGCAAAAATAATCAGCAAAAACGAACTAGCAGAAACTGCTAATAAGTTAGAAACTATTTAAACACAATTTGCTGTAGGCTACTATTTACTAGTTAACAAACAATCATTTATGTCATATAAATATATTCAAAACTTACCAGAAAGCATGTAGTCCTTGGCTCAGATGGTGTAGTAGTGTGGGCTCAATAGCATCTCATTAGTGTGCAAGATCTTGAGAATCAGCTGTACACATGATGGAAGAGTGCACTGCACATGTGATGGAAGAATGCACTCTGCATGCAGGGGGTTGCAATTCCTTTGAATTGGGGATAGTTTATACAAAATATGCCAGAAGACCTAGAACTGCCTTATGTGTATCCCACAAAAAAGTTCACTGATATAAGCTAACTTTTTTTAATGAATTTAAGCAAAATTCCAGGACTCAACTTCCCATGGACAATTTCTGGAAAATTCTGGAATTTTACCAGAAGGTTTCCGTCCCTTTGCAACCCTAATGTACTATACTGAACTATACTGAACTTTTCTTTACTGCACTGTACTCTACTTTACTTTAATGTACTGTTCTGTAATGTATTTTCCAAACTTGTGAAACAGAGAAATCTATGATTTGGTTCTGCTTTGGTCCGGTCCGGGTGGACTGAAAAAATGTTAACTACTTTCAACGTTCATGGACATCAGGTGTTGGTCGGTGCTCAGTGGGTGAGGATGCAGGTTACAGTAAATGGAAAGAGAGGGGGCTCATGGGTAGGTGTCAGTAAGAGCTGGGAGACGTGACATTAATTGGAGAAAGAAACCAGTTGTAAGCTGAACATAACAGTATGCCAGTAGTTTGTGATTACTATGATCTCCCATTGTAGCCAATTCAATTACATAAATTCCTTTGGGTGGTGGACCATTCATGATACACACGGGAAACTGTTGAGAGTGAAAAAAACAGCAGCGTTGCAGTTTTTGACACACACAAACCGGTGCGCCTGGCACCTACTACCATACCCCGTTCAGGGGCACTTAAATATTTTGTTTTGCCCATTCACCCTCTGAATGGCACACACGCAATCAATGTCTCAATTCTCTCAAGGCTGAAAAATCCTTCTTTAACCTGTCTCCTCCCCTTCATCTACATTGATTAAGGTGGATTTAACAGGTGACATCAATAAGGAATCATAGCTTTCACCTGGATTCACCTGGTCAGTCTGTCACGGAAAGAGCACGTGATCCTAATCCTTTGTACACTCAGTGGGCTCCTGAGTGGCGCAGCGGTCCATGGCACTAGAGACATCACTACAGACCCTGGTTCGATTCCAGGCTCTATCACACACCTACTCATTCAAGGTTTTTTATTTTCTACATTGATAGTGGAGACGTCAAAACTCGTTAACTCTGCTGCAGAGGATACGTTCATTAGAGCTAACTGCACTTCAGATTGCATCCCAAATAAATGGTTCACAGAGTTCAAGCAACAGACGCATCTCAACATCAACTTTTCAGAGGAGACTGCGTGAATCGTACCTTTATGGTCGATTTGCTGCAAAGGAACAACTATGAAAGGACACCAATAAGAAGAAAATACATGCTTGCGCCAAGAAACACGAGTACTGGACATTAGACCGGTGGTAATCTGTCCTTTGGTCTGAGATTTTTGGTTCCAACCACCGTTTCTTTGTGAGACCTAGAGTAGGTGAACGGATTGTGTGGTTCCCACCATGAAGCATGGAGGAGGTGTGATTGTGTGGGGGTGCTTTGCTTGTGACACTGTCAGTGATTTATTTAGAATTCAAGGCACACTAAACCTGCATGGCTTCCAGAGCATTCTGCAGGGATAGAAAATCCAATCTGGTTTACGCTTAGTGGGACTATTATTATTTTTCAACAGGATAATGACCCAAAACACCTCCAGGCTGTGGGGGGCTATTTGACCAAGAAGGAGAGTGATGGAGTGCTGCATCAGATGACTTGGCCTCCACAATCACCAGACCTCAACCCAATTGAGATGGTTTGGGATGAGTTGGGCTGCAGAGTGAAGGAAAAGCAGCCAACAAGTGGTCAGCATATGTGGGAACTCCTTCAAGACAGTTGGAAAAGCATTCCTCATGAAGCTGGTTGAGAGAATGCCAAGAGTGTGCAAAGCTGTCATTAAGGCAAAGGGTGGCTACTTTGAAGAATATCAATATAACATATATTTTGATTTGTTTAACACTTTTTTTGGTTACTACATCATTCCATGTGTTATTTCATAGTGTAGATGTCTTCACCATTATTATACAATCTAGAACAGTAAAAATAAAGAAAAACCCTTGAATGAGTAGGCGTGTCCAAACGTTTGACTGATACTGTATATTCTAGACATCTAGGTTACTGTATGTACAGTGCCTTGCGAAAGTATTCGGCCCCCTTGAACTTTGCAACCTTTTGCCACATTTCAGGCTTCAAACATAAAGATATAAAACTGTATTTTTTTGTGAAGAATCAACAACAAGTGGGACACAATCATGAAGTGGAACGACATTTATTGGATATTTCAAACTTTTTTAACAAATCAAAAACTGAAAAATTGGACATGCAAAATTATTCAGCCCCTTTACTTTCAGTGCAGCAAACTCTCTCCAGAAGTTCAGTGAGGATCTCTGAATGATCCAATGTTGACCTAAATCACTAATGATGATAAATACAATCCGCCTGTGTGTAATCAAGTCTCCGTATAAATGCACCTGCACTGTGATAGTCTCAGAGGTCCGTTAAAAGCGCAGAGAGCATCATGAAGAACAAGGAACACACCAGGCAGGTCCGAGATACTGTTGTGAAGAAGTTTATAGCCGGATTTTGATACAAAAAGATTTCCCAAGCTTTAAGCATCCCAAGGAGCACTGTGCAAGCGATAATATTGAAATGGAAGGAGTATCAGACCACTGCAAATCTACCAAGACCTGGCCGTCCCTCTAAACTTTCAGCTCATACAAGGAGAAGACTGATCAGAGATGCAGCCAAGAGGCCCATGATCACTCTGGATGAACTGCAGAGATCTACAGCTGAGGTGGGAGACTCTGTCGATAGGACAACAATCAGTCGTATATTGCACAAATCTGGCCTTTATGGAAGAGTGGCAAGAAGAAAGCCATTTCTTAAAGATATCCATAAAAAGTGTCGTTTAAAGTTTGCCACAAGCCACCTGGGAGACACACCAAACATGTGGAAGAAGGTGCTCTGGTCAGATGAAACCAAAATTGAACTTTTTGGCAACAATGCAAAACGTTATGTTTGAGCAACACAGCTCATCACAATGAACACACCATACCCACTGTCAAACATGGTGGTGGCAGCATCATGGTTTAGGGCCTGCTTTTCTTCAGCAGGGACAGGGAAGATGGTTAAATTTGATGGGAAGATGGATGGAGCCAAATACAGGACCATTCTGGAAGAAAACCTGATGGAGTCTGCAAAAGACCTGAGACTGGGACGGAGATTTGTCTTCCAACAAGACAATGATCCAAAACATAAAGCAAAATCTACAATGGAATGGTTCAAAATTAAACATATCCAGGTGTTAGAATGGCCAAGTCAAAGTCCAGACCTGAATCCAATCGAGAATCTGTGGAAAGAACTGAAAACTGCTGTTCACAAATGCTCTCCATCCAACCTCACTGAGCTCGAGCTGTTTTGCAAGGAGGAATGGGAAAAAATTTCAGTCTCTTGATGTGCAAAACTGATAGAGACATACCCCAATCAACTTACAGCTGTAATCGCAGCAAAAGGTGGCGCTACAAAGTATTAACTTAAGGGGGCTGAATAATTTTGCACACCCAATTTTTCAGTTTTTGATTTGTTAAAAAAGTTTGAAATATCCAATAAATGTCGTTCCACTTCATGATTGTGTCCCACTTGTTGATTCTTCACAAAAAAATACAGTTTTATATCTTTATGTTTGAAGCCTGAAATGTGGCAAAAGGTCGCAAAGTTCAAGGGGGCCGAATACTTTCGCAAGGCACTGTATAACTTCTCTACTGTATAAGTTCCCCAGTGGTCCTGTGTGTTGGTCTGGCATTGCTTAGACACGCCTGAGCAAGCTACTGTACTGTCTGTACCGCGTAGTCCTGAGAGCTTGCTGGGAGCAACGTGGCAATCTAATTGGTCCAGATGAGAGCTGGTGTAGGGAGGGGTCAGGCGGTGTGTTCAAACCCCTCCATGAGCGGCAGCTCTGCATACCCACAGAACTAGAGTGGAGATAGTGTACTCTTGTCTGTTTACAGTAGTCATTGGGGAGGGTAGTGAGACTCTCTAATAGTGCATTGGCCAACTCAAAAGGTTAATTCACAAACTGGTTCACTGGATTAGAGAAAAACAAGTCCCGCTCTACCCATACACTGAGTATGATACGTTAGGCCACCCTAAAATCCACTGTCAAACAAACCATATTGCCATAACCACAGTATTTGTTTCTGTGTAGAAATGTCCATAACAGTACAACTCTGTGAATCGTTGCTGTTGGGGCTGTAAAAGGATGTACTGCTATTGCTTTTGTGTACAGATTGACTCCCATCGGAGTAGTTTGGATGGAAGAGGTTGAAAAAGTGTTGTTGGAGTTTAGCTCCAGACAGACTCCCCATGGGCGTCAGACTCCCCCACCACATCGCCCCCTCACCTCAATAAAGGAGATGTTCTACCATCTCTCGACCCCCAACTACTGTATCTGCTGGTCATAATGTTTCCCCCCCCCCACCATATCCCCTTTGTTGTTCTTCTAGAAAGTCTGGCCGACAGTCTCGTTGTTTGGCCGACAGTCTCTCCGTCTTCGGGTACGATGGTGCTGATGTCGTCAGCAGTGGATCACTTACATTCCACCTGGTTGGCATGGTAACAGGAAACAGGGAATGATGGAACATTCGACATCCCCGCCTCCGCTTGGCAGGAAGTGAGGCGTTATGACAGAGACGTAGTATCGCGTTCTATGTAGGCGCCAGACACAGACACACCCCTCGTATGGGGAACACAGAAATCCGGAGAACCCAGCTGACGGATTCTGCAGGCGTCTGTTTGTCTTTTCCTTCCCTTTTCCCTGATAGTAACTCCCCAGTCGTTCCTTTCCTTTAAATTAGGAATCTCTCTCTCTCTGTCTCTGTTTCTCTCTTAATAAATGAGAGGACATGTACAAAAATAAAGAAAATTGTTCATGGTGAATATAAAACATACTGTACATGATAAGAGAGAGGAAGAGAACAAGAGAGGAAGAGGGAAATTGGGAATTGGAAAATGAGGTAAAAGGGGGACGGGGGGAATTTGCCAAGGAAATAATGAAGTGAAATATGCAGTGTCCCCTCCGGGGTAAATCCGAATCAGAAATGTAATTGAATGTGATAAGGTGTGGATGTCACTAGATGAACAAGTTATTTATGTTGGTGAGGAGTTTCACCCTGACATTGCACCACGCTCGGATGGATCTCACTCTGATCCATGCAAATTGTTAACGCGGAGGAGATTTGGGTTTGCCGTTCCCCAAGGAGACCTTCCTTAATGCCTTGAAATTTAGACTCTATACACCGCTAGTTGGAGAGTGACCATGCAATATAAGATTTCAGAAAGCTATATTAGACCTTCCAGGGTTTCACACGAGCTAAATTACTGCTGGATCTGTGAAAGATCCTCCATAAGATTAAGATGGAGCCGCCTCCGAATTAGAGCAGACCTGGGTTCAAAGAGTATTTTTGATTTATTAATTTATCTGTGCTTGATTGGCTTTCAATTCCATTGAACCAAGGGAATTGTCCCACATGTGCTAATCCTGCCCATCTAACTCTCCAGACAGGCACAATCAAATGCTCAAAGGATCTGCAATCAAACAAATGATATTTGAACCCAGGTCTGGCAGTGAAGTTATTTCCATTAGAGATATACATACTGTAGCTGCTGGACTACTAGAATGAGAAACTCTCTTCCTCTCAAGCTCATGGCTTTGGAAACTCTTAATAAAGGCTGACCAACTACATCAGCTCTCCTCTCTGGAGAAATATGTGAGGTGAAGTTTACAGGGTACAATTCATAAAGATTTAGGAGGGAGCTTCTAGCGACTCGGTCACAACATTGGCACATGTACTAAGCGTCGGACTAGTGAGAGAGAGTGAGTGGCTTGAAATCATTGTGGGCGATGTGCTGAATCTCAAGAGCTCTTCTCTCTCTCTATCTCTCTCTCTCTCACTAGCGCTCTCTCTCGCTCACTAGCTCTCTCTCTCTCTCTCTCTCTCTCTCTCTCTCTCTCTAGCTCTCTCTCTCTCTCTCTCTCTCTCTCTAGCTCTCTCTCTCACTAGCGCTCTCTCTCTCGCTCACTAGCTCTCTCTCTCTCTCTCGCTCACTAGCTCTCTCTCTAGCGTTCTCTCTCTCGCTCACTAGCTTGCTCTTTCTCTCTCTCTCTCACTAGCTCTCTCTCTCGCTCACTAGCTCTCTCTCTCGCTCACTAGCTCTCTCTCTCTCTCACTAGCGCTCTCTCTCGCTCACTAGCTCTCTCTCTCTCGCTCACTAGCTCTCTCTCTCGCTCACTAGCTCTCTCTCTCGCTCACTAGCTCTCTCTCGCTCGCCCACCAGCTCTCTCTCTAGCGTTCTCTCGCTCACTAGCTCTCTCGCTCTCTCTCGCTCACTAGCCCTCTCTCTCACGAGCTCTCTCTCTCTCTCGCTCACTAGCTCTCTCTCTCGCTCACAAGCTCTCTCTAGCGTTCTCTCTCTCTAGCGTTCTCTCTCTCTCGCTCACTAGCTCTCTCTCTCGCACTAGCTTTCTCTCTCTCTCTCACTAGTTCTCTCCTCTCTCACTAGTTCTCTCTCTCTCTCACTAGTTCTCTCTCTCTCTCACTAGTTCTCTCTCTCTCACTAGCTCTCTCTCTCGCTCACTAGCTCTTTCTCACTAGCGTTCTCTCTCTCTCTCTCGCTCTCTCTCTCACTAGCTCTCACTCTCTCTCTCACTAGCTCTCTCTCTCTCTCTCTCTCTCACTAGCTCTCTCTCACTAGCTCTCTCTCTCTCTCTCACTAGCTCTCTCTCTCTCTCTCACTAGCTCTCTCTCTCTTTCTCTTCTACCATCGTGATCATAAATGAAACATGTTGTCAGTCATATAAACCACTGATGGAATTCTGTCTGCCTGTGGTTTAACTAGCGGTTAGACTCCCCTCACCCCCACACCTTCTCTGTGTACAAAATGGTTGACCACACTTGACCGTGAAATGGCTGCCTGCCATAGATTAAAAAGGTCTCGACAAGGTTCACACATGATTCTCTCGTGGCTTGCTACTTGGAATGAATATTCGATGGCTATATCCAAAACCCGAAAACAAATTAAACCAAAACGAATAGAGATTCATTTTCAGCTTTGCATAAAGATAAGTATAAGGTCAGGGCTGAAATCAATAAAGTTAATTCCACACTTTCTGGTCTCTGGTGGTTATAGATATTGCATAGCCTCAACACATTATCACAACCCATTGGAGCCAGTTGAAAACACCAAGGTTAGCATTCAAGAAAAGATCTCTGATGATCTTGCGATACGGTGATCTGAAAGAGGTAGGCAGTTGTAATCTTCTTATCAGTTCCAAACTATGATTCCCCCAAAGACGTAGCCAGGTTTACACCCCCTCTCCTGCCCAGGGACCCCTAAACCCAGCAGCGCTAGACAGACAGTACTTTAGTGCCAGATGCTGTTGTGGTCGAGGCGGTTCCTATATTAATTTTGCCAACCAGGACGATAACCTTTGCATTCATTGGCTGGCTGCCTCTCTCCCTCCCCCGGTTTCCTTGGCCACTGTCCTTCCTCGCCTGTTTTAATTAAATCTTTAATTGTGCAGACGGACTCTTTTCTTTCCTCATTATATCCAATCTTCCTTTTCAACCTGCTTGCCGTTCCACGTTCAATTACCCAACACACTCAATGTTGCTTCGAGGGGTGGAGTTGTCGGCAGAAAAAAAATACAGAATGAGGTTGGATGTATGACAAATGACTGCTGATTTTGACTTTGTCCCCCCGACCTTCTCACTTGTTCTACCGATTAGGATGTCCTGCTTGTTCCCATTATAGTGACAAGAATAGGATTCTAGGAAAGAAACTGACTGACTGAAAAGATACAGCCTTGTACAATAGACTGGCAAAGGCATCCCGCTAGCACATCAATAGACTGGTACAGGCATCCCGCTAGCACATCAATAGACTGGCAAAGGCATCCCGCTAGCACATCAATAGACTGGCAAAGGCATCCCGCTAGCACATCAATAGACTGGCAAAGGCATCCCGCTAGCACATCAATAGACTGGCAAAGGCATCCCGCTAGCACATCAATAGACTGGCAAAGGCATCCCGCTAGCACATCAATAGACTGGCAAAGGCATCCCGCTAGCACATCAATACATCAGGCATAGCTAGCACATCAATAGACTGGCAAAGGCATCCCGCTAGCACATCAATAGACTGGCAAAGGCATCCCGCTAGCACATCAATAGACTGGCAAAGGCGTCCCGCTAGCACATCAATAGACTGGCAAAGGCGTCCCGCTAGCACATCAATAGACTGGCAAAGGCGTCCCGCTAGCACATCAATAGACTGCGTCCCGCTAGCACATCAATAGACTGGCAAAGGCGTCCCGCTAGCACATCAATAGACTGGCAAAGGCGTCCCGCTAGCACATCAATAGACTGGCAAAGGCGTCCCGCTAGCACATCAATAGACTGGCACAGGCGTCCCGCTAGCACATCAATAGGCTGGCACAGGCGTCCCGCTAGCACATCAATAGGCTGGCACAGGCGTCCCGCTAGCACATCAATAGGCTGGCACAGGCGTCCCGCTAGCACATCAATAGGCTGGCACAGGCGTCCCCCGCTAGCACATCAATAGGCTGGCACAGGCGTCCCGCTAGCACATCAATAGGCTGGCACAGGCGTCCCGCTAGCACATCAATAGGCTGGCACAGGCGTCCCGCTAGCACATCAATAGGCTGGCAAAGGCGTCCCGCTGGCACAGGCGCACATCAATAGGCTGGCACAGGCGTCCCGCTAGCACATCAATAGGCTGGCACAGGCGTCCCGCTAGCACATCAATAGGCTGGCACAGGCGTCCCGCCTAGCACATCAATAGGCTGGCACAGGCGTCCCGCTAGCACATCAATAGGCTGGCACAGGCGTCCCGCTAGCACATCAATAGGCTGGCACAGGCGTCCCGCTAGCACATCAATAGGCTGGCACAGGCGTCCCGCTAGCACATCAATAGGCTGGCACAGGCGTCACATCAATAGGCTGGCACAGGCGTCCCGCTAGCACATCTGGCCGCTAGCACATCAATAGGCTGGCACAGGCGTCCCGCTAGCACATCAATAGGCTGGCACAGGCGTCCCGCTAGCACATCAATAGGCTGGCACAGGCGTCCCCCGCTGGCACAGGCGTCCCGCTAGCACATCAATAGGCTGGCACAGGCGTCCCGCTAGCACATCAATAGGCTGGCACAGGCGTCCCGCTAGCACATCAATAGGCTGGCACAGGCGTCCCGCCTAGCACATCAGGCTGGCACAGGCGTCCCGCTAGCACATCAATAGGCTGGCACAGGCGTCCCGCTAGCACATCAATAGGCTGGCACAGGCGTCCCGCCTAGCACATCAATAGGCTGGCACAGGCGTCCCGCTAGCACATCAATAGGCTGGCACAGGCGTCCCGCTAGCACATCAATAGACTGGCACAGGCGTCCCGCTAGCACATCAATAGGCTGGCACAGGCGTCCCGCTAGCACATCAATAGGCTGGCACAGGCGTCCCGCTAGCACATCAATAGGCTGGCACAGGCGTCCCGCTAGCACATCAATAGACTGGCACAGGCATCCCGCTAGCACATCAATAGGCTGGCACAGGCATCCCGCTAGCACATCAATAGGCTGGCACAGGCATCCCGCTAGCACATCAATAGACTGGCACAGGCGTCCCGCTAGCACATCAATAGGCTGGCACAGACATCCCGCTAGCACATCAATGCTTTATTTTTCTCTAATAGATTCCAATGCTTGGTGAGCAGGAATGTAAATGTGAATACGACATGTACAGATGGATTCACGCTGTTCCCCAGAAGGACACTGTGCATTATGAGGACGTCGTGTGTTGTGGGGACACAGTCAAGGTCACTTGCAGCTAGTCCCCTGGCCACATGCTGGTGGAGTCCAGCTGTTTTCAAAAACTCTGTGTTTAGCATGCTGCTAAACTGCTCAATGTGGATGAAGGCTTATGTTTCTCTTTCTCTCGCTCTCTCCCTCTCGCTAACTCTGCTTCCTTGTCTGTCTTTCTCATTCTCTCGCTCTCTACTTTTTCACTATCTCTTTCACTCTCTCTATCCATTCTAATCTGTGTTGGGGTGAACTGCTGAAACAGACACTGTTGGCAGTTGGATAATACATTGATTGTTGAAGGAGAGAAGAGGGGTTTTTAGACTGGCCCAGACAGTATATCTGTCTTTCTGTCTTTGTCAGTGTGTTGTGGACGGTGGTTTGGAGTGAAGGCTTGAGTGGGTTAGAGCTGATGACAAGGCAAATCCACTAGCGTTAGCCACTGTGTGATTAGCCACTTCCCTCACAGGAAGCAGTGAAGAGCAGTCGAGTGAAAGAGGACTGGTGAAAGGAGATGAGGAATGGAGGAATATTTAGGAAAGAAAGATGGAGGGCGGGAGTTAAACAGATAAAAGGGACATGGAGTGTTTGTGCGCATGTGTGCCTGCGTGTGCTTGTGTGCAGTGCACGCTTATGACTGAGTGAGAATGTGTTTGTGTTCAGTTAAAGGTGCCCTCTGGATAGATAGTCAGGGGAGTGTGTGTGTGTGTGTGTGTGTGTGTGTGTGTTTAGATCAATATCTTCCACCTCAGCTCTTCTTTGTGAGAGCATGGTTGATTGACAGAGGAGGGCATATGAGGAGGAGAGGGTAAAGAAGTAAGATGGGGCTTTCTGCCGACACGTTAGAAAACCTTCACAAGGATCGCTCTCCTGCTCAAAACTGTAGCTTTAATGTTGACGCTGTGTTCTAGAGATTAGACGTAGACCAAGGCGTTCCTTTGTCCAGGGTGACATTACTTCAGGTTTCAGGAAGGCAGTAGTGATTATAACTACATGGTGACAACTGCAAATCCACTGGGCACACACTGGTTGCGTCAACGTTGTTTCCACGTCATTTCAATCAAATTAACCAACGGGGAATAGATGTTGAATTGATATCTGCCCAGTGGGAAACTACTGATTCCTATGTGAGGATGTGAATGGACATAGCGTCCAATAGCAATATTCTTCACAGTAGCTAGTTTCCCATCCAATTGGTGACAGATTTTCATGCAAATATTATTGAATCTGCATAAAGAAAAATATGCTCATCTTCCCAACAGTGGTGTGTTGCCGCCAACTGCAGATAGAAATCATTACAAGATAATATAGTGCACACAAAATGTATTTTTTCGCTGACGTTTTCATGTACTGATAAAAAATCTAGGAATATTTTGATTTGTCAAATTACAGTTAAGCATCGATCATCATGTCACCAGAATAAGACACTTAATATTTATTGGAAAGGGGCATCAAGATCAGCGTGCACTTTCACCACCCTGTGAAGTTCATCATAACTTATTTCACCTGTAGCCTAATAAAGTGGATGGTTTCCCCGAGTCGTAGTGGGAGGACCACACACCATATCACCGCGTGACTTAAAGGTGACTTCGATATGATGGTTATTATATCAATATTTCTTGCATAATTAATTTGAAGGACACAAAAAGATCTCACCATGCCGAATGAACAAATGTTGACATTTATAAAATTGTTTTTATCACAGCTGTCATGATTGTTTTTGGATATACAGTATTACACATAAAAACTGTGGATAGATACAGTTGAAGTCGAAAGTTTACATACACCTTAGCCAAATACATTTAAACTCAGATTTTCACAATTCCTGACATTTAATCCAAGTAAAAATTCCCTGTCGCAGGTCAGTGAGGATCACCACTTTATTTTAAGAATGTGAAATGTCAGAATAATATTAGAGTGATTTATTTCAGCTTTTATTTCTTTCATCACATTCCCAGTGGGTAAGAAGTTTACATACACTCAATGAGTATTTGGTCGTATTGCCTTTAAATTGTTTAACATTTTGGGTAGCCTTCCACAATAAATTGGGTGAATTTTGGCCCATTCCTCCTGACAGAGCTGGTGTAACTGAGTCAGGTTTGTAGGCCTCCTTGCTCGCACACGCTTTTTCAGTTCTGCTCACAAATTTTCTATGGGATTGAGGTCAGGGCTTTGTGATGGCCACTCCAATACCTTGACTTTGTTGTCCTTAAGCCAACTTTGGAAGTATGCTTGGGGTCATTGTTCATTTGGAAGACCCATTTGCGACCAAACTTTACCTTCCTGACTGATGTCTTGAGATGTTGCTTCAATATATCCACAATTATTTTAGTTTATTTTAGTCCCTCCTGCAGCAAAGCACCCCAACAACATGATGCTGCCACCCCGTGCTTCACGTTTGGGTTGATGTTCTTCGGTTTGCAAACCTCCCCCTTTTCCTCCTAACATAACGGTGGTCATTATTTGAAAACATTTACATTTACATTTAAGTCATTTAGCAGACGCTCTTATCCAGAGCGACTTACAAATTGGTGAATTCACCTTCTGACATCCAGTGGAACAGCCACTTTACAATAGTGCATCTAAATCATTTAAGGGGGAGGGGGGTGAGAAGGATTACTTCATCCTATCCTAGGTATTCCTTGAAGAGGTGGGGTTTCAGGTGTCTCCGGAAGGTGGTGATTGACTCCGCTGTCCTGGCGTCGTGAGGGAGTTTGTTCCACCATTGGGGGGCCAGAGCAGCAAACAGTTTTGACTGGGCTGAGCGAGAACTGTACTTCCTCAGTGGTAGGGAGGCGAGCAGGCCAGAGGTGGATGAACGCAGTGCGTCCATCTCTAGGAGACAGAACGCTTCTCCTTCCAGAGCGGTATGACGGTTGCGTGGTCCCATGGTGTTCATACTTGTGTACTATTGTTTGTACAGATGAACGTGGAACCTAGAGGCATTTGGAAATTTCTCCCAAGGATGATCCAGACTTGTGGAGGTCTACAATTTCTTTCTGAGGTCTTGGCTGATATCTTTAGCAAAGATATCAAGCAAAGAGACACTATGTTTGAAGGTAGGCCTTGAAATACATCCACAGATGCACCTCCAATTGACTCAAATTATGTCAATTAGCCTTTCAGAAGCTTCTAAAGCCATGACATCATTTTCTGGAATTTTCCAAGCTGTTTAAAGGCACAGTCAACTTAGTGTATGTCAACTTCTGACCCACTGGAACTGTGATATAATATGTGTATGTAAACTTCCGACTTCAACTGTATGTGGTTATTGACTTTATACCATAGTGTCGTGTCACTTATCCTCCCTTCGTAAGACACAGGAAGGCCATCAGAGTCCTTGCTAATGCAACCTGGGCTCAGAGCAAAATGTAAGATAAAATATAATGCGTTTTGCTCTGAGACCCAGGTTGGCTGATAACACAGGACACTCCTCTACACACCTCTGATGACTTGAGTGATCAACCTCCAACATCAGTGTTTCTGTTTTCCCCCATAGAAATCAAATAACACAACAATGATTGCCGTGATTATAACAAGACAAAAAAAAATCCAATCTCCAAGTATTGTTTGTGTACACAGGTACTGTAGCCATTTCTCTCCGCAATTTAGCAAAGAAAATGAAAGGAAAATCGCATCATTAGGTTTCTAGAAGCTCCCCACGTCATTAACGCGTTACACCAAAAAAAACACTCCTTTTGTTGTCACGGCAATTACATTGATCTCTCTCTCCTCGCTTGTGTTTCATCCTTTTGTCGGGAGTCTATTTTCTGTGGCATGGGTCTGCCACCAGACATCTTTAATATCAGCCTGGAATTGGAGTGAAAATAAGAGAAACGACGGGAACGTACTGTACCAGAGAAAAAAGGGGGCGAAGGATGGATGGATCGAGGAAGGGAGTTGAAAGGATGGGAGGAAGGAAACCTGTCGTGGAGACAAGGGACACGCCGAGACGTGCAGAGTACTATTGACAGACTGTGTTATAGGATTAAATCAGCATTTTATTCACTCTTTGTGGTCAAGGGTTTATAATACTAATTCATGCACGGACATTAACCTCTACACACCCCTTTAAGAAAATGGGACACTGTCTGAAGCTCTCTATCTAATGCCGTTTGGGCTGCATTCCAGGCCCTTTTATATCGTTAAAAGACACCATGTTAATAAATAATGGAGACCATCAGCTTCAAAGGGTGTGATCAATCAAGCCAGCACTTTGCTCATCTCCCAGGATGTTAGTAGGCATGGGTCGGTGTTTCCTTCAGTAATGATTTACATTAAGTCCTTCTGCATTATACAAAAGTCCGTCTGATATAGAATTATTCATACGCATAAGAGTTAAATAGCAATATTCTGAATGACTTATCTGTTAGATGTTTCAAAAGCAAATATTTTGTATCACTTGAACTGGCCCTGACGTGAATAAGTTAAAACGCCTCCACACATGCGCGCGCACACACACACACACACACACACACACACACACACACACACACACACACACACACACAGTCTATATATTGTATTCGAGATTGTGTGTCTTGGGTGTGAGTGGCATTCCTGAGTACTTGCCTCTTCTATTTTATCAGACCATGAGCAATGATGATGGAGGAAGAGGTGTACTTCAAATCAAATCAAATTTTATTTGTCACATACACATGGTAAGCAGATGTTAATGCGAGTGTAGCGAAATGCTTGTGCTTCTAGTTCCGACAATGCAGTAATAACCAACAAGTAATCTAACTAACAATTCCTAAACTACTGTCTTATACACAGTGTAAGGGGATAAAGAATATGTACATACGGATAAATGAATGAGTGATGATACAGAGCAGCATAGGCAAGATACAGTAGATGGTATCGAGTACAGTATATACATATGAGATGAGTATGTAAACAAAGTGGCATAGTTAAAGTGGCTAGTGATACATGTATTACATAAGGATGCAGTAGATGATATAGAGTACAATATATACATATGAGATGAATAATGTAGGGTATGTAAACATTATATTAGGTAGCATTGTTTAAAGTGGCTAGTGATATATTTTACATCATTTTCCATCAATTCCCATTATTAAAGTGGCTGGAGTTGAGTCAGCGTGTTGGCAGCAGCCACTCAATGTTAGTGGTTGCTGTTTAACAGTCTGATGGCCTTGAGATAGAAGCTGTTTTTCAGTCTCTCGATCCCAGCTTAGATGCACCTGTACTGAGCTCGCCTTCTGGATGATAGCGGGGTGAACAGGCAGTGGCTCGGGTGGTTGATGTCCTTGATGATCTTTATTGCCTTCCTGTAACAACAGGTGGTGTAGGTGTCCTGGAGGGCAGGTAGTTTGCCCCTGGTGATGCGTTGTGCAGACCTCACTACCCTCTGGAGAGCCTTACGGTTGAGGGCGGAGCAGTTGCCGTACCAGGCGGTGATACAGCCCGCCAGGATGCTCTCGATTGTGCATCTGTAGAAGTTTGTGTGCTTTTTGGTGACAAGCCAAATTTCTTCAGCCTCCTGAGGTTGAAGAGGCGCTGCTGCGCCTTCTTCACGATGCTGTCTGTGTGAGTGGACCAATTCAGTTTGTCTGTCATGTGTATCCCGAGGAACTTAAAACTTGCTACTCTCTCCACTACTGTTCCATCGATGTGGATGGGGGGGTGTTCCCTCTGCTGTTTCCTGAAGTCCAAAATCATCTCCTTAGTTTTGTTGACGTTGAGTGTGAGGTTATTTTCCTGACACCAAACTCCGAGGGCCCTCACCTCCTCCCTGTAGGCCGTCTCGTCGTTGTTGGTAATCAAGCCTACCACTGTTGTGTCGTCCACAAACTTGATGATTGAGTTGGAGGCGTGCGTGGCCACGCAGTCGTGGGTGAACAGGGAGTACAGGAGAGGGCTCAGAACGCACCCTTGTGGGGCACCCGTGTTGAGGATCAGCTGGGAGGAGATGTTGTTACCTACCCTCACCACCTGGGGGCGGCCCGTCAGGAAGTCCAGTACCCAGTTGCACAGGGCGGGGTCGAGACCCAGGGTCTCGAGCTTGATGACGAGCTTGGAGGGTACTATGTTGTTGAATGCTGAGCTGTAGTCGATGAACAGCATTTTCACATAGGTATTCCTCTTGTCCAGATGGGTTAGGGCAGTGTGCAGTGTGGTTGAGATTGCATCGTCTGTGGACCTATTTGGGCGGTAAGCAAATTGGAGTGGGTCTAGGGTGTCAGTTAGGGTGGAGGTGATATGGTCCTTGACTAGTCTCTCAAAGCACTTCATGATGACGGAAGTGAGTGCTACGGGGCGGTAGTCGTTTAGCTCAGTTACCTTAGCTTTCTTGGGAACAGGAACAATGGTGGCCCTCTTGAAGCATGTGGGAACAGCAGACTGGTATAGGGATTGATTGAATATGTCCGTAAACACACCAGCCAGCTGGTCTGCGCATGCTCTGAGGGCGCGGCTGGGGATGCCGTCTGGGCCTGCAGCCTTGCGAGGGTTAACACGTTTAAATGTTTTACTCACCTCGGCTGCAGTGAAGGAGAGACCGCATGTTTCCGTTGCAGGCCGTGTCAGTGGCACTGTATTGTCCTCAAAGCGGGCAAAAAAGTTAATTGGTCTGCTTGGGAGCAAGACATCCTGGTCCGTGACTGGGCTGGATTTCTTCCTGTAGTCCGTGATTGACTGTAGACCCTGCCACATACCTCTTGTGTCTGAGCCGTTGAATTGAGATTCTACTTTGTCTCTGTACTGACGCTTAGCTTGTTTGATAGCCTTGTGGAGGGAATAGCTGCACTGTTTGTACTCGGTCATGTTACCAGACACCTTGCCCTGATTAAAAGCAGTGGATCGCACTTTCAGTTTCACGCGAATGCTGCCATCAATCCACGGTTTCTGGTTAGGGAATGTTTTAATCGTTGCTATGGGAACGACATCTTCAACGCACGTTCTAATGAACTCGCACACCGAATCAGCGTATTCGTCAATGTTGTTATCTGACGCAATACGAAACATGTCCCAGTCCACGTGATGGAAGCAGTCTTGGAGTGTGGAGTCAGCTTGGTCGGACCAGCGTTGGACAGACCTCAGCGTGGGAGCTTCTTGTTTTAGTTTTTGGCTGTAGGCAGGTATCAGCAAAATGGAGTCGTGGTCAGCTTTTCCGAAAGGGGGGCGGGGCAGGGCCTTATATGCATTGCGGAAGTTAGAGTAACAGTGATCCAAGGTTTTTCCACCCCTGGTTGCGCAATCGATATGCTGATAAAATTTAGGGAGTCTTGTTTTCAGATTAGCCTTGTTAAAATCCCCAGCAACAATGAATGCAGCCTCCGGATAAATGGTTTCCAGTTTGCAAAGAGTTAAATAAAGTTCGTTCAGAGCCATCGATGTGTCTGCTTGGGGGATATATACGGCTGTGATTATAATCGAAGAGAATTCTCTTGGTAGATAATGCGGTCTACATTTGATTGTGAGGAATTCTAAATCAGGTGAACAGAAGGGTTTGAGTTCCTGTATGTTTCTTTCATCTCACCATGTCTCGTTAGCCATAAGGCATACGCCCCCACCCCTCTTCTTACCAGAAAGGTGTTTGTTTCTGTCGGCGCGATGCGTGGAGAAACCCGTTGGCTGCACCGCTTCGGATAGCGTCTCTCCAGTGAGCCATGTTTCCGTGAAGCACAGAACGTTACAGTCTCTGATGTCCCTCTGGAATGCTACCCTTGCTCGGATTTCATCAACCTTGTTGTCAAGAGACTGGACATTGGCAAGAAGAATGCTAGGAAGTGGGGCACGATGTGCCCGTCTCCGGAGTCTGACCAGAAGACCGCCTCGTTTCCTTCTTTTTCGGAGTCGTTTTTGGGTCGCTGCATGCGATCCATTCCTTTGTCCTGTTTGTAAGGCAGAACACAGGATCTGCGTCGCGAAAAACATATTCTTGGTCGTACTGATGGTGAGTTGACGCTGATCTTATATACAGTAGTTCTTCTCGACTGTATGTAATGAAACCTAAGATGACCTGGGGTACTAATGTAAGAAATAACACGTAAAAAAACAAAAAACTGCATAGTTTCCTAGGAACGCGAAGCGAGGCGGCCATCTCTGTCAGCGCCGGAAGTGATATGATACTTTGGGAGATGGTTGGCGGATTAACTGTGAGCTCCGACCCCCCCCCTTGCCCTAGGGGTCAGCTCCGCGCCTGTCTATCTCCGCCCCCGATTTCATCGCCAACGGAAACTCGACAGTGTCCATATTTCTCTCTCCACTCCACACGCAGGGATGTCTGTTATCTTACAGATGACATGCCTCTCCATGCCTGCAGCCCTCTCTCCCCTCTCTCTCCACGGCTCTACGGCAATGCATCATTACTTATTGTCAGCGTCTCTGTCTCTGTTTAGGGTTAGTGCCCAAGTTTAGGATGTGCCTGTATGTGCATGAGTACGTTTGGACACGTTTGTCCCGCATACATTTGTGTGTGTGTGTGCCCGTGCAAGTGCTGAGACACATTCATGTAATATTGTCTGTTGCGCTTGTGCATGCATTCTGTGTGTGTATATGTGTCGCTATGTTTGTTAGTATATTGATGTGTGAAAGCCTTGCCCTATCTCAGTGTTAAATTTGCACAAGGTCGAGGGCATGACGAACATCTTGGGCTCACACAATCACTCATCCTGATCCTACACACCCCAAGGGCTGTGGGTATGCAAACACCTCTAACGCCTTCAGTGCATCTCCTCTACCCCTCATATAGGAGAGACAGATGGGTAGAGAGAGAGAGAGACAGACAGAATTGCTGAGAGAGACACAGAGAGAGGTAGAGATGGATAGAGTGAGAGACACAGAGAGTGAGGTGGAGAAACCGAGCAAGAGAGATATGGAAAGAGAAGAGGGGAGTAGAGGAAGTAGATTTGAGTGGGAAGAGAAAGTAGGAGGCTGGACTCTCTCACACAGCCAGGAGCTTTAGGAAGTAGGAGAGAGCTCCTCCTCACCAATGAGTCAGTGTATTAACAGCAGCAGCACACCTAATGCAGTCTTAACTGATCCAGAGAGAGAGAGAGAGATCAAGTTTTCCTCCCAGAATTCCAAGCTGCTACACTGAACTCCTTGCACCACCGCTGTGAGTGAGGAGCTCTGGGCTTGTCGATCTTCCTTCGTTCATTGTTTGGAGGTTGAGTCACGGTAGCTAGAGGGTTTGGGAGTAGACATTACCAACATGGCTATAGACTGAGGAACACTTCTCGTGGCTATACAGCATACAGAAAGGCTCTAGTTTGTTTTAACAGGATAAGGTTGAATTGGAAGGAAACAATGAGTAGTGAATGAGACTTAAACATCTGCCAGGTAGATTTGGCAGATAAAAAAAATAAACAAGTAATCTGAAATAATCTGGTACTGTAAACCATATTGACAAAATTCCTACCACTACACTGGGCCAGTCTGATAAGCATTGGAACAGAAACCGGAAAAAACAAACCTTCATACTTCTCTTGCTATCAATCAGAAACCTAGGGACACTCAAACCACAACCGCAATGGACTTCTCCAAAATGGCTGCCAAAGGTGAACCAACATCAACCTTGACAGTCAAATCCCACTGACAATTCATGGGGATCTGTGACCGTGGGTACCACTGTGGGCGTACCCTTCTTTTACCTTAATTTAAGGAGCATCCTGTGATCCCTCCGTGGCATAGGAACTGTCCTCTCCCTTTGTCCCATTACCTCTGTCCTACAGGTGTTATTGAATCCATTAGCGAATAAAAGAACAGAACTGTTTTGCACTTCATTTCATTAGAATCCCTGGAGCCGTCAGATCCTCATTTTAAAAAGACTCCCTATTTGAACAGAGCCCCCAAGATGTCTCTGATGGTGTTCCCGGCTGCATGACTGGTTGACGGGAAAATGGAAAGGGAATCTCATAAAGGAATTAGAATTTTGAACGTTTCTAAGAAGCTAGGGAGGAAAGGATATGAGGGATATGACTTTATGTCTTAAATGTAGCCGTGTGTTAGGATGAGTGGGGTTGCGCAGGGTTTAGCCTCAGACCTGTGATGCATTGCCTCAAACTAATTACATGGCGAGAGAGAGAGAGAGAGTGTTTTTCAGTGGATTTGCCTCACTAGCTGTTGCTTGACTCAGGAGTGTGTTAAAGCGCTTGGCTTTACACGGCGTCGATCATGTCTCTGTTAAAAGCCGTGGCTGAAAATGACCTAGCGGTGGCTTAATCCTACTGTATGTATGCTGGGCTGTTATAGTGCACTAACTATACACACGAGCGCACACGCTACACCCTGCCCCCCCAACCCCCTTCGCCACACAAACACACACTTAAATTCTCTCTCTCTCTGTCTCTCTGTCTCTGTCTCTCTGTCTCTCTGTCTCTCTGTCTCTCTGTCTCTGTCTCTCTGTCTCTGTCTCTCTGTCTCTGTCTCTCTGTCTCTGTCTCTGTCTCTCTGTCTCTGTCTCTCTGTCTCTCTCTCTCTCCCCTCCTATATCCCCGAGTTACAGGAGGAAGTTTTACACAGTCTCTCCTTTACGTGATCTGCTGTGTCAAGCTCTGGTAAACTGGCTAATTCAGCACAGGGCTAGAAGAAGTAGCCGGGATCCTAAATGCTCTGCAACTCATACTCACTCAATTCAGTGTGTATATATATCTTTTTTTTCAGCAAACTTAACATGTCAAACTTATCAACATAAGATTCAACCACTGAGACACAAACTGAACAAGTTCCACAGACATGTGATGAACAGAAATTGTCCCTGAACAAAGGGTGGGTCAAAATCAGAAGTCAGTATCGGGTGTGGCCACCAGCTGCATTAAGAACTGCAGTGCATCTCCTCATGGACTGCACCAGATTTGCCAGTTCTTGCTGTGAGATGTTACTCCACTCTTCCACCAAGGCACCTGCAAGTTCCCAGACATTTCTGAAGGGAATGGACCTAGCCCTCACCCTCCGATCCAACAGGAACAGTGGGTTAACTGCGTGTTCAGGTGCAGAATGACAGATTTGTACCTTGTCAGCTCTGGGATTTGAACTTGCAACCTTCCGGTTACTAGTCCAATGCTCTAAACTTGGCTACCCATGTGTTCCATGGGATTGAGATCCGGGCTCTTTGCTGGCCATGGCAGAACACTGACATTCCTGTCTTGCAGGAAATCACACACAGAACAGGCAGTATGGCTAGTGCCATTGTCATGCTGGAGGGTCATGTCAGGATGAGCCTGCAGGAAGGGTACCACATGAGGGAGGTGGATGTCTTCCCTGTAACGCACAGCGTTGAGATTGCCTGCAATGATAACAAGCTCAGTCCGATGATGCTGTGACACACCACCCCAGACCATGACGGACCCTCTACCTCCAAATCGATCCGGCTCCAGAGTACAGGCCTCGGTGTAACGCTCATTCCTTCGACGATAAACGCGAATCCGACCATTACCCCTGGTGAGACAGAACCGCGACTCGTCAGTGAAGGGCACTTTTTGCCAGTCCTGTCTGGTTCAGCGACGGTGGGTTTGTGCCCATAAGCGACATTGTTGGGATGTACCAATCCTGTGCAGGTGTTGTTACACGTGGTCTGCCACTGCGAGGATGATCAGCTGTCTCTCCTGTCTCCCTGTATCGCTGTCTTAGGTGTCTCGCAGTATGGACATTGCAATTTATTGCCCTTGCCACATCTGCAGTCCTCATGCCTCCTTGCAGCATGCCTAAGGCACGTTCATGCAGATGAGCAGGGACCCTGGGCATCTGTCTTTTGTTGTTTTTCAGAGTCAGTATAAAGGCCTCTAGTGTCCTAAGTGTTCATAACTGTGACCTTAATTGCCTACCGTCTGTGAGCTGTTTGTGTCTTAACAACCATTCCACAGGTGCATGTTCATTAATTGTTTATGGTTCATTGAACAAGAAGTTATTTGGATTTTTACGAATTATCTTTGAAAGACAGGGTCCTGAAAAAGTGACGTTTGGCTGAGTTTATTTGATGATCTGTGTGGTAAACGATTAGATGCTTGATACTCTAGGTATAATAATGCCGACACTCAGTTGTACTGATGCAGGATCTTAATTTGATCACTATTGTTGCTGAGAATTTTCCTTTTAAGATTTTTCCTTTTTGAGAATTTTTCTTTCAATAATTTCATCAGCAAACTTGTAGTGTATTTGATGATTAAAAAGGTTGTTTCAGACTTGATTTGCCCTAATGGAAATGGAACCCCTACAAAAAATGTCAATTAATTATAATCCACATAATAATTCACATTTCCTACTGTAGCAAACTTGCTCAAAATAAGATCCTACATCTGTAGGGTATGTGATAGAGGGTGTACAACAGGACACACTGTAGGTTGTGTGTGTGTGTGTGTGTGTGTGTGTTCCACGTCTCTCTGCTCCCCTGACAGTCACCTCAAAACCTTAACTGCCCTCCTGATCCCCCCCCCATGATGCTCCCCCTTTGTTTCCACTGCGGTGGTCTGGGGCCATTCTGTTGACACTCTTATCCGGCGCCATCACATCCACATCCCCCGTTATGGCATCAAGGAGGTTATTTACAGCTGTGTGGCTTCAGTAGTCTTCCTTCAGCACCCAATTAAAAGCTGTGTGGAAGCGACCATCTGTAACTCATCCTCCCTTCTTCCTCTCGCTCTCTCTCTCGATCTCCCTCCTGTTTACTACACACTGGAGGTTTTTGTTCGTGACAAGTGACAAGTCGTTCGATGTCATTTTCAGACTGAAGGTCGTACAGTAGAGTCTGTCTTTGTGAGTCACTGTTTTGGGAGTTGATCTGCTTGGGAATACAACAATTCTTGATATGGTTATGTTACTTATGCATTTGGAGAGCCAACATGAATTCATGTGTAAAAATGTTGCAATTTGCGTATATGCAAAGTATTAAGTCATCATTGTGGATATACAAGTGGCACATCGAATGGATATTGGCATGAGTTGTAATACAGGTTTTCAAAGTGCTACTTTCACTCTGCTGTGTTCAGTACCACACTGTATACTTCATTACTGAGAGCGCTGGCAGTGGTCCTCAACGCTCAAACCTTGCAAGCCCCCCGCCAACCCCTCAACCCACCCTCCCATTGCCCCCCGGCATGGCTCACTGCGGTGGCCTCACTCCTCCCTTACTCAACTCGATATAATCTGTTTCCTCTATGTTTGCCTTTGTTTGCCTGGCTCTCCTCTCCCCTCTCCTCTCTGTTGGAGGGCTGTGAGTCGCAGTGGGTCCCGTGGGTCGCCAGAGGTGACAGGTAACGAATGAGGACACTCATTGTTACACCCGCCAGAGTAGGGCCATACATTTTTAATCTGCCTCGACACTCCGCTGGCTGGCTCCCCTCCTAGCTAGCTCGCCTGCTGCAAATTCAGTCCCCACTATCCCTTCGTTCACTTAGCTCCACCCAGCTACCCCACCATCGGCCGTGCTCAAACCCAGCCCGAGAGGCACTTTACCTGGGACCATAGACCTTTGTGTCCTGCCTGGCCCTGAAGCCTGCAGACCAAACACCCCTGCAAAGTGGATACGCCTGAGGGCTCCTCTGCCTGTCTGCCTGCCTGCCTGGGTGGGACCCTGCAGCCTGTGACCTTCAGCTGTGTACAAAACCTGCAGCCACACAGGGAGAGATATGAACACGCAGGTACACAGACAGAGGTGTAGCAGAGAAAGAGAGAGGGAGGGTGAGAGAGCCACGAGTTTGACCGCTCAGGATGGCCTTCCATATGGGATACAGGACAGAGGTACTTCCACTTCATTGTCCCTGCAGTTGTTGCACTGATCCATTTGCTGGGCTGGCATTGGTCTCTAGTTCAGAGTTCCAGCCTCAAATGAACACAGACATGTATGCTGCCAATGGTTGTGAGTGCTAGTGGTAGCTTCTCTTTGTCTGTAGTGCCCTTCTCTCTCGCTCTCTCTCTCTCTCTCTCTCTCTCTCTTGCTCTCTCGCTCTCTCTCTCTCTCCCCCCCCCCATGGGATGACATCAGACAGTACTCCCACAGGGTTTTTGCCACTCCTCCTGCTTGACCTCGCACACACACACACTCTCGAGGGTGCACACATGCTCGTACACACACCGATACAGTAGCAATAAACACCGGTATAGAGGGACATGCAAACACCGTACGACATGTAGCTCCACACAGAGCGAGAGAGCTGCATTTTCTGACAAAATGTTAAAAAAATATATATAAAACAATAAAAAAAGCAAACAAGATCTCTCTGATGAGAATAGGCTACCAGTCCTGTTGGGGGAAGACGCAGAGAGCTGTGAGTTGGCGGCGCACTGCCATAAGATGAAGCACAGTGTCTGACAGATCAGCCTGCACATGTTCTATGCCATTGTTATTGTCTCTTTTTATGTTTGTTTTAAAAAAAATTTTTTTTTACAATTATTGTTGTTACTGATTATCCCGTTATTTTTATTATGTCAATATCATAAAGGAATCACTTGATCTCCGAAGTCTTCTTTGGCATTATGTACATTGTTACGTCACGTCAATAAAGCATGTATAATTGAATTGAGAAAGAGGTACACTCGTATTTACACTGAGCGACTGATGAAGCTGTTATATAGAAACACTGGCCCAGCTGTGCAGCATCACAAACCAAGCAGCGTGCCATTGATAATGTATTAAGAACACTTAGTAGTTGGTGCATAAAGAGATTCATTGACTGCAACATGGGTCTGTTTAGGCGGAAATTGTTTAGGTGATATGATCAGCTCACGTTGCTTCAGCAAGCATTTACTTTGGCTAGTGTGTGCATGCGTACATGCGATGTGTGCATACCTGCGTTCAAGTGTGTGTCTGTGTGTGTGTGCGTGTGTGTGTGTGCACATTCGTGCATGTGTGTGTGCCAGGATCTGTGTGTGCATGCATGCGTACCTGCGTGCACATTGATCGTAAGTGTGTGTGAGATCCTAATAGGGTATTGGTATGCATGTGGGACTGCGATCCGTATTTAATTCCCCTGGCTTTTCATATCCCCTTTCTTGAAGATGCTGAATTAGCCACAGCTTTCAACATGGATCCGCATGCAATGAGTCCTTTGTGTTTCCACTCTGGGCTGAGGACGCTTTTTAAAATTGAATGGAATGTTTCGTCTTCTTCTGCTCCTTTTTCTCTTCCTGCAACGACGGCGGATTTCAACATTATCCTGTCTCTCTGTACTCCTGGTTGTGGAATTGTGGATTGTCCTTGCTCACTCCCACCCCTTCCAATGTTCCCATTCCAAACCCTGTTCCATATAATGTAACCCCCCCCCCCCATGTCCCCAATCCCTCCAACCCTCCATTGTTGGCCCAGTTTGGTCTAATGCGCCATTCTGGCTCGGCGTTTCCCCCAAACGCTTGTAGTTGCAGTCTCTCCAGCTTGTGTGGAGAGAGGCTGGTTTCTCAGAAGCTGTTTGATCTGGACACTCCATGGACGGATAATGTTGTTGTTTTGGGCTGTAGAGGGAGGGGGCGGTGAGATAGAGACAGGGGTGTGTGGGGAGAGGAGCTGAGCTGGCTTTGGCTCTTTCTGAGGCATAGTATGCTGACTCTGTAGTCTCTCTCTCTCTCTCTCGCACTCTCTCAGAGCTCATCTCCCTCCTCTCAGCTTCTTCCACGTCTGGCTGCCATCGTTAAGGCTCCTGTCGTTGTTATCCTTTTTGTTGTTGTTGTTGTTGTTATTATTCATTGATTCCCTCTCAGAGAAATCTTTCCCGACCTCGACTCAGCATCCTATAATGGCTGGGGTCTCGAGTGGGGAGGTGTCTACACGGTTGTATTGTCTGCTGAATATATGCCAATTCTGCGTTGGATTGTGGCGCTTCTATCATTCTGGGCTCTGCCTCAGTTCTTTTGTCTCCCCCTCGCCTCCCCCTCCATCCTCCTGGTAATAGTTTTGGATGAAAGAGAGTGTTTCTCTTGCACAGCCAAGCCCCAATCATCTCTCCCTCTCTCTCCCTCTCTCTCCCTCTCTCTCCCTCTCTCTCCCTCTCTCTCCCTCTCTCTCCCTCTCTCTCCCTCTCTCTCCCTCTCTCTCCCTCTCTCTCCCTCTCTCTCCCTCTCTCTCCCTCTCTCTCCCTCTGTCTCTCTGTCTCTCTGTTGTGGATGTGGCTTAAAGGCGGTTAGCACGAACTTAAGAAGACAAACGCAGCAGGATGCCAAAGAAAAGAGTGAGCGACACAGAGTGGGGGAAAAAATGCAAGAAAGAAAGATAAGAGTATGCAGGGCGATGAATGATATATGATGGGGCTGATTCATATGAAAGAACTTGAGTGAAATTGGAGCTTATAGATGAGGGTTTGTTTGGTGGCAGCAGCAACTGGAAATTGGAACCGGCTCTGGCTGGGCGGCCCCTTTTTAATTCGCCCCTTTTGAGTCGCCCCTTTTTGATTCGCCCCTTTTGAGTCGCCCCTTTTGAGTCAGCCCTTTTGATTCGCCCATTTTGAGTCAGCCCTTTTGATTCGCCCATTTTGATTCGCCCATTTTGAGTCAGCCCTTTTGAGTCGCCCATTTTGAGTCAGCCCTTTTGATTCGCCCATTTTGAGTCAGCCCTTTTGATTCGCCCATTTTGATTCGCCCATTTTGATTCGCCCATTTTGAGTCAGCCCCTTTTGAGTCGCCCCTTTTGAGTCGCCCCTTTTGAGTCGCCTATTTTGCAACTGTTGAAATGTAACCAGCCCCACGTGTTGAAGACAGGGCCAGGCAATCAATGGTGTGGTAGATGGACGTTATGAGTGCACTCTACCACCAATTTTGTATTTTACTTTAAGAAATCTATCAGGATGGCCCTAGGCATAATGTCACAATCTCTCTCTAAACCCCCTTTGACAGGCGGGATTTATGTAAGAATTAGAAAGATGCAAACATGACATTTTCCCTCGTTTGTTTGACTTGGCAAAAAAATGAGGTAAAACAATAATCGTGTTGTTCTGAGAAACGGCAGGCGCAGCATTGTGAGAAGCATTGTGAGAAGTAGGGTGTTCACCAGAGACATGATGATGGTGATGATGAGGAGGACTAAATATGATACAAATGTTCCCTGTGTCTTTCCGCATGCAAAGTACAGAATGGTAATTATAGGATCTCTATGGTGTTGCAGATACACATATTCTGACTAGGTCTGCACATCCAGTATTGTCAAATCATTAAAAAATCTTTACAGGCATTTCATCTGGCCTTATGCCCTACTTGGCCTATCTGCTTAATACTAAAAGTATTTAACATCTAAGGAACCCCATCAACCATCCTATAATCTGTTTGGAACTCACCCAAACACCCTGACACACGTCAATTTCGAGAGATGAGATGGAAGCCATAGATATAGGATGAAGAAAGCAGTCCGTCTTGTCTGTACTTGTTCCGGTCTTTCCTCAACCTAATCAGACAGTGTTCTGGAACCTAATAGGACTGGCACTCAGGTTATTAGCAGCACTCTGTCTGTCTGTGGGGAAGGAAGGTGAGGTGATGTTTACAAGGTTGACTAAGCTGCTTTATTACATTATATGACACTAGCGGCACCTCGCTAATTTGATTTAATGCAATTCCCACCTCCTGAAAATCTAAAATGTGTTTATCTGTTCAGCTTTTTGGTCTCTGAATATACCAGTATTCTCAACTCTGGGGCATTTAAAAATATCCCATAAAATAAATGAGAAAATGGTAAGTGTGCAAAGCTATCATCGAGGCAAACAGTGGCTACTTTGAAGAATCTCAAATATAGAATATATTTTGATTTGTTTTAATACTATTGGTTACTAAATTATTCCATATATGTTATTTCATAGTTGTGATGTCTTCACTATTATTCTACAATTCTACAAAAATAAAGAAAAACCCTTGAATGAGTAGGTGTGTACAAACCTTTGACTGGTACTGAATATATAACAAGCTCAGACACCACTCCTTTCACGTGAGCAAAAAAACATGATTCAAGGTTTTCAAAATTATTTAAAGTGGGGCAGTTGTTTGACAAATGTAAGATTTAATCCCTTCTTGCCCAGTTGAATTAGAGCAATGTGGGTTAAGTACCTTGCCAAAGTGTACAGCTTCATCCAAAAGGTACTACCCTACTCTGCAGATCACCTGTTAGCCACTAAACCGGTCTGTTTTCTTTCCAACGGCACACACGCGCACACACACACACACACACTTCCAGTGTAATAGGGAAATTGAACTTTAACATATTTCATTGAGTGGATGAACCATATGTACTCTCTGTACAGCCATCAATGTAGATTAACACTGAAGAGCATAGGCTATATAGGCAAACTTTAGCAAAAAAAAAAGGATAAATATCCGTGAGTTGATAATATGCTATTGTCGGACGAGGTAGTGAGCACTGCAGATAAGGGCTTTTTGAGGGAGTAGCATACGGCTAAAGGAGGGAAAATGGAAGCTAAAGCACGAAACATCTTCTCGTCTCAGGAGAGTAAACCTGAGGAAGGGGATGGGTGATGGTGTGTGTGTGTGGAAGATCAGAGTGTGTGTGTGATCAGAGAGGAGCAACTCTGCAGCAGAGGTCTTAAGGCTTACCTTCAGCCTCACAGCCAAGGATGGGTCGATGCCTTTATGGACTCAGGGACTTCTGGAGTATGGCGACAGGCCTGAGAGACATTAGTGGGGACACGCACACACCACAAACACATACACATACAGAAAATCCTCCGGTACTCAGGTACTGATTTAGTCTCCAGACCTTTGGCCCTATGGCCCCAGACCGTCTCTTAAGTACTGATTTGAACAAGGTCATTGATGACCTTGTATAGATTTGTATATTTTTTTTGGTCAATGTTTTGCACCATTACCTTTTATAATTCGGTTCAGATATGGCCATGCCAGCGAACCGGGAACATTCCCAGGGCATTAGCTAACATTTCAATATAGTTATGATTTGATCTAACATTAGGATGTTTTCCCTCATCCCGGAAACGGTCATACAATGTTTTTGATAACAAAATGTTTTTTGTGTGTTTTTTAAATGAAATATCCTTGGAATGTGCTCCTAACATTCACTGAAATGTTGTGCAGCCACCACAGAACATTCCCCTAAAGTTCTTATTAGGTTTCCAGGTAATGTTATAACATTTGTTCTGGGAATGATTTTGCAATACCAGGTGAATGTTTTATACAAACATTGTGTAATCATCAGCACAACTAAAGGAATGTTCTGGGAATATCCACAAACCAATTTTGGTTTTCTGGGGTCATACTTGAGACCAAGGGTTGGAACTGGTTCACGGAACAGAAACAAAAACCTGAAAATATCCATTATTTTAAAAGCATAGGATCAGGTTAAAAACGGTAAAATAACTATAAATCATCAAATAGCTTGACAACCCTGTGTGTAAGCTTTCAAATGATATAAAACCCATTTTTAGTGAGACATGGGTGTCTCTTGGTGGGTTGGGGTCAACTTTGAGCACATCCATCAACTGAATGTTTTGGCATTTCGGATATATATGTCACTTTCTGACCACTTCTACTGTGGGCAAACATGTATGGCAGGTTTTGTTCAAATCAAAAGGCGTGCAGTCCGAAATGTGATTGAAATTCAATGGAACGACCCAGATGTGTTTTAAATTCTGGTTGCCCTCCCGCTGCACACACAATCTTGTTCGCTAGCTCTGGTCTAGGGTGTTGAGCAAGCCTGGGTGTTGAGCCAACTGTCAGATGAAAAAGTTCCTCCATATTAGTCTCTCTTCCGTAGGTGTCTAGCTGTCTAGCTAGTATATAATTCTCTGAGTCAGTGAATGAAAGATATGCCTTCTACCAATATCCTAAACACATTATAATGCACGCCATCTCATGATGCCTAGCGTTTCAAGCCAAGCCTCTGAATCCACCCCTCTCTTTCGCTCTCACCCTACCGTGCAAAATTCAGTCGCAGCTGAACAACTAACTTGCCAGGTCCATAGAAAGATTTTCTATTTGCACTGATTGGTGGACTAATTTAATGAGCTAAATTTAAAAACTATGACGATTTTACAAGTAAAAAAAGGAACAGAAAAACAATATAAATCCATACTTTTTTTCTGGTTTGAACCGGTTGAGAACTTAATTATGCTGGTCTGAACAGTGGAACAGAAAAAAAAGAAATGATTGAAGAAAACTATCCAAGATGGCGTAGCAGTAAGTTGTCCTGTCGTATCGTCTCTCTGTAAATATCGTCTCTTTTTCGTTTTAGATATTTTTCTTCGCATATCTTTAAAAACATTTTTGCTCGCTTCCAAATACTCTCCTGCAACCCGCCTCACCCAATGTAGCTACTTTTCCTAAAGTATTTATATTTACTTCGGAACCGGAACCCCTCAACTGAAGCTAGCCAGCTAACCACCTGCTATGCTAGCGGTCTTCAGCTAACCGGTCATCAGCTAACCCTTAGCTCGGAAAGCTCTCGCCAGTTCGAACAACGCGACGCTAACCAGAGCATAACCGTCTGCATCTGCATCGCCGCATCCCAAACACGCAGTGGCCCATATGTACTTTCTATCTCTTCCCGATTTTTTTAAAAATTGTTTATACCTTCCGGAAACCTGCCTCACCCAATGTGATACGGAATAGCTATTATTTTTAATTTTTAGAACACACTCAAGAACCTCCAGAAGCTAACCAGCTAACTAGCTACAAGCTATTTAGTCATTGTTAGTTTTTTAACCTGGATAACACTCGCCAGTCCAGCCCCCCTGCCCCCTGGACTCTGATCACTTGGCTACATAGCTGATGCACGCTGGACTGTCCATTAATCACGGTACTCCATTCTGCTTGTTTGTTTTATCTGTCGGCCCCGTTGCCTAGTCGATGTCATTTTACCTGCTGTTGTTATGCTAGCTGCTTAGCTGTTGTCTCACCCACTGTTTTAGCTAGCTTTCCCAGTTCAACACCTGTGATTACTGTATGACTCGCTGTATGTCTCTCTCAATTGTCAATATGCCTTGTATACTGTTGCTCAGGTTAGTTATCATTGTTTTAGTTCACAATGGAGCCCCTTGTCCCACTCCTCATACCCCTGATACCTCCTTTGTCCCAACTCCCACATATGCGGTGACCTCACCCATTACAACCAGCATGTCCAGAGATAAAACCTCTCTCATCATCACCCAGTGCCTGGGCTTACCTCCGCCGTACCCGCACCCCACCATACCCCTGTCTGCGCATTATGCCTGAATATATTCTACCATGCCCAGATACCTGCTCCTCTTATTCTCTGTCCCCAACGCTCTAGGCGACCAGTTTTGATAGCCTTTAGCCGCACCCTCAAACTACTCCTTCTCTGTTCCGCGGGTGATGTGGAGGTAAACCCAGGCCCTGCATGTCCCCAGGCACCCTCATTTGTTGACTTCTGTGATCGAAAAAGCCTTGGTTTCATGCATGTCAACATCAGAAGCCTTCTCCCTAAGTTTGTTTTACTCACTGCCTGAGCACACTCTGCTAACCCTGATGTCCTTGCCGTGTCTGAATCCTGGCTCAGGAAGGCCACCAAAAATTCAGAGATTTCCATACCCAACTATAACATCTTCCGTCAAGATAGAACTGCCAAAGGGGGAGGAGTTGCAGTCTACTGCAGAGATAGCCTGCAAAGTAATGTCATACTTTCCAGGTCCATACCCAAACAGTTCGAACTACTAATTCTGAAAATTACTCTCTCCAGAAATAAGACTCTCACTGTTGCCGCCTGCTACCGTCCCCCCTCAGCTCCCAGCTGTGCCCTGGACACCATTTGTGAATTGATTGCCCCCCATCTAGCTTCAGAGTTTGTTCTGTTAGGTGACCTAAACTGGGATATGCTTAACACCCCGGCAGTCCTACAATCTAAGCTAGATGCCCTCAATCTCACACAAATCATCAAGGAACCCACCAGGTACAACCCTAACTCTGTAAGCAAGGGCACCCTCATAAACGTCATCCTGACCAACTGGCCCTCCAAATGCAACTCCGCTGTCTTCAATCAGGATCTCAGCGACCACTGCCTCATTGCCTGTATCCGCTACGGTGCCGCAGTAAAACGACCACCCCTCATCACTGTCAAACGCTCCCTAAAACACTTCTGTGAGCAGGCCTTTCTAATCGACCTGGCCCGGGTACCCTGGAAGGACATTGACCTCATCCCGTCAGTTGAGGATGCCTGGTCAGTCTTTAAGAGTAACTTCCTCACCATTTTATATAAGCATGCTCCGTTCAAAAAATGCAGAACTAAGAACAGATACAGCCCTTGGTTCACTCCAGACCTGACTGCCCTCGACCAGCACAAAAACATCCTGTGGCGGACTGCAATAGCATCGAACAGTCCCCGCGATATGCAACTGTTCAGGGAAGTCAGGAACCAATACACGCAGTCAGTCAGGAAAGCTAAGGCCAGCTTCTTCAGGCAGAAGTTTGCATCCTGTAGCTCCAACTCCAAAAAGTTCTGGGACACTGTGAAGTCCATGGAGAACAAGAGCACCTCCTCCCAGCTGCCCACTGCACTGAGGCTAGGGAACACGGTCACCACCGACAAATCCATGATTATTGAAAACTTCAACAAGCATTTCTCAACGGCTGGCCATGCCTTCCGCCTGGCTACTCCAACCTCGGCCAACAGCTCCGGCCCCCCGGCAGCTCCTCACCCAAGCCTCTCCAGGTTCTCCTTTACCCAAATCCAGATAGCAGATGTTCTCAAAGAGCTGCAAAACCTGGACCCGTATAAATCAGCTGGGCTTGACAATCTGGACCCTCTATTTCTGAAACTATCCGCCGCCATTGTCGCAACCCCTATTACCAGCCTGTTCAACCTCTCTTTCATATCGTCTGAGATCCCCAAGGATTGGAAAGCTGCCGCAGTCATCCCCCTCTTCAAAGGGGGAGACACCCTGGACCCAAACTGTTACAGACCTATATCCATTCTGCCTTGCATATCTAAGGTCTTCGAAAGCCAAGTCAACAAACAGGTCACTGACCATCTCGAATCCCACCGTACCTTCTCCGCTATGCAATCTGGTTTCCGAGCCGGTCACGGGTGCACCTCAGCCACACTCAAGGTACTAAACGACATCATAACCGCCATCGATAAAAGACAGTACTGTGCAGCCGTCTTCATCGACCTTGCCAAGGCTTTTGAGTCTGTCAATCACCATATTCTTATCGGCAGACTCACTAGCCTCGGTTTTTCGGATGACTGCCTTGCCTGGTTCACCAATTACTTTGCAGACAGAGTTCAGTGTGTCAAATCGGAGGGCATGCTGTCCGGTCCTATGGCAGTCTCTATGGGGGTGCCACAGGGTTCAATTCTCGGGCCGACTCTTTTCTCTGTATATATCAATGATGTTGCTCTTGCTGCGGGCGATTCCCTGATCCACCTCTACGCAGACGACACCATTCTATATACTTTCGGCCCGTCATTGGACACTGTGCTATCTAACCTCCAAACGAGCTTCAATGCCATACAACACTCCTTCCGTGGCCTCCAACTGCTCTTAAGCGCTAGTAAAACCAAATGCATGCTTTTCAACCGATCGCTGCCTGCACCCGCATGCCCGACTAGCATCACCACACTGGATGGTTCCGACCTTGAAAATGTGGACACCTATAAGTACCTTGGTGTCTGGCTAGACTGCAAACTCTCCTTCCAGACCCATATCAAACATCTCCAATCGAAAATCAAATCAAGAGTCGGCTTTCTATTCCGTAACAAAGCCTCCTTCACTCACGCTGCCAAGCTTACCCTAGTAAAACTGACTATCCTACCGATCCTCGACTTCGGCGATGTCATCTACAAAATTGCTTCCAACACTCTTCTCAGCAAACTGGATGCAGTTTATCACAGTGCCATCCGTTTTGTCACTAAAGCACCTTATACTACCCACCACTGCGACTTGTATGCTCTAGTCGGCTGGCCCTCGCTACATATTCGTCGCAAGACACACTGGCTCCAGGTCATCTACAAGGCCATGCTAGGTAAAGCTCCGCCTTATCTCAGTTCAGTGGTCACGATGGCAACACCCATCCGTAGCACGCGCTCCAGCAGGTGTATCTCACTGATCATCTCTAAAGCCAACACCTCATTCGGCCGCCTTTCGTTCCAGTACTCTGCTGCCTGTGACTGGAACGAATTGCAAAAATCGCTGAAGTTGGAGACCTTTATCTCCCTCACCAACTTCAAACATCAGCTATCTGAGCAGCTAACCGATCGCTGCAGCTGTACATAATCTATTGGTAAATAGCCCACCCATTTTCACCTACCTCATCCCCACAGTTTTTATTTATTTACTTTTCTGCTCTTTTGCACACCAATATCTCTACTTGTACATGATCATCTGATCATTTATCACTCCAGTGTTAATCTGCAATATTGTAATTATTCGCCTACCTCCTCATGCCTTTTGCACACATTGTATATAGACTCCCCTTTTTTCTACTGTGTTATTGACTTGTTAATTGTTTACTCCATGTGTAACTCTGTGTTGTCTGTTCACACTGCTATGCTTTATCTTGGCCAGGTCGCAGTTGTAAATGAGAACTTGTTCTCAACTAGCCTACCTGGTTAAATAAAGGTGAAATAAAAAAATAAATAAAAAATAAAAAAAATAGCTACAACCAATGAGATTTTTTTTCAAACGTCCTCCCTTTAGTGTTCATTCTAATGTTCTTACTCAACGCCATAATCTGTCATAACTCACCCTGTCCAGAATATCAACGTACCCACCCTATTCCCTACAGTTATCAAGGCACAAGGCGAGACCCATATGCAAACACAGGAGGCAGATGGTTGGAGTCTTACAATGTTTAATAATCCAAAGGGGTAGTCAAGAGAATGATCTGGTGTTGACCTTTTTTGCCTGTCCACGACCAGAGTCCAGGAGGTACAGAGTGGCAGACAGGCTCATGGTCAAGGCAGGCAGAATGGTAAGGCAGGCGGGTACAGAGTCCAGAAACAGGCAAGGGGGTCAAACCCGGGAGGACTGGAAAAAGGAGAATAGCAAAAGGAGTACAGGAAAAACACGCTGGTTGTCTTGACTAAACAGACAAGACGAACTGGCACAGAGAGACAGGAAACACCGGGATAAATATACTGGAGAAAATGGACGACACCTGGAGGGGGTGGAGATAATCACAGGAACAGGTGAAACAGATCAGGTACAGGATAACAGAAGATGGACAGCAGTGGAACTCAGGACTCTGGAGATGGGAAAACGACCAATGAACCGTGGAGACAACTTGCGGGACTCTACCCGAAGGTGCATATCCCGAGTAGAAAGCCATACACTCTGCCCAATGCGGTAGCGGGGAGCTGGGGTCCGGCGACGGTCCGCTTGTCAACGATACCTGGAGTTGGTCTTGAGAATAGCCGCCCTGGCTCTTCTCCAGGTACGTCGACAGCGGCGGACAAACATCTGGGCTGAGGGTATGCTGACCTCCTGTTGTTCCGGGAAGAGTGGAGGCTGATACCACATGGAGCACTCGAAAGGGGAGAGTCCAAAGGCAGAACTGGGAAGGGTGTTCAGGGCATACGCCACCCAGACCAGTTAACGGCTCCAGGTAGTGGGGTTGGTTGAGCCTAGGCAAGTTAAGGTGGTCTCCAGGCCGTGGTTGGCTTGCTCCGACTGACCGTTAGTTTGGGGATGGAATCCAGATGACAGGCTGGCCGATGACCCAATAAGGGAGCAGAATGCCTTTCAGAACTGAGACGAGAACCCCGATCGGAGACCATGTCTACCGGGAGTCCATGGATCCGGAAGACTTGATGCACCATAAGCTGGACTGTCTCCTTGGCAGAAGGTAGTTTGGGGAGAGAGATGAAATCGGCGGCCTTGTAGAACCGGTCGACTACCGTCATAATGACAGTGTTGCCATCAGACGGAGGGAGCCCAGTGACAAAGTCCAGAGATATATGAGACCAGGGACAATGAGGGACCGGTAGTGACTGAAGGAGGCCAGAAGGAGCTTGCCGTGCAGTCTTGTTCTGAGTACACACTGTGCATGCGACGACGAAGGCAGAGACATCAGAAACCATTGTGGGCCATCAGAAACATTGTCGGAGGAAGGCTAGTGTACAACGTGACACTGGATGCCAGGTCAGCCTGGAGGAATGAGCCCATTCCAGGACCCAGGACCAGACTGGATTAGGGGCAAACAACCGGTTTGCCGGACCCCCTTCAAGTCCAGGCTGGGAGCGTTGTGCCTCGCGGACCAGGTTCTCAACACCCCAATCCACAGTGGCAACCAAGGCATGAGGTAGGGAGAATGGTTTCAGAGGTCGAGGGTGTGGCAGAGGAACTGTATAGGCGGGAGAGGGTGTCAGGCTTCACATTCTTTGACCCAGGGCGGTAGGAGATGGTGAAGTTAAATCTGGTGAACAGGAGGGCCCACCGGCCTGCCTGGAGTTGAGGCGCTTGGCTGTACGGAGTTATTCCAGGTTTTTATGGTTGGTCTAGACCAGGAATGGCTGTTCTGCTCCTTCCAGCCAGTGCCTTCACTTTTCCAATGCCATCTTCACTGGTGGAACTCACACTTCTCGGCTTTCACGAACAGTTGGTTCTCCAGGAGGCGCTGAAGGAACTGTCTGACATGAACATGTTCTTGTGCAGATCGGGAAAAAAACAGGATGTCGTCAAGGTACACGAACACAAACCGGTTTAGCATGTCCCGAAGCACATCATTGACCAAAGCCTGGAAAACAGTGGGGGCGTTGGTGAGTCCAAATGGCATGACCTGGTACTCATAATGTCCACTGGCTGTGTTGAAGGATGTCTTCCACTTTTCCCCCTTGTGTATCCGAACCAGGTGTTAGGCATTTCAAAGGTCCAAATTGGAAAATATGGTGGCTCCCTGGAGAGGTTCAAACACAGAGGAGAGGAGAGGTAGGGGGTAACGATTCTTGACAGTATTGTTAGTAAGTTCCCCGGTAGTTAAAGAACGGACGCAGGGTCTTGACCTTCTCCACAAAGAAAACATACAGACGGACGGCTCCAGTGGCCAGAGACTCCTCAATGTACTCCTCCATAGCTTTGGTCTCTGGTCCAGAAAGAGAATACAATCGACCCTGAGGTGGTGTAGTGCCTGGGAGAAGATCAATGGCACAATAATAAGGACGTTGCGGGGGAAGGGAAGTAGCACGTGCCTTACTGAACACTTCCAGGAGGTCATGGTATTCTATAGGGATAGCAGAGACATCCACAGTCTTGCTAACATCCTGAGGAAGACGAATTGAGGAAGGCGGTGCTGCTTGAAGGCAGTGGGAATGGCAAAATGGGCTCCAACCCAGGATGGAGCTTGTTGTCCAGTCAATCACAGGATTGTGCTTTTGAAGCCAGGAAACAACCCAAAACAATTGGAACATGGGGAGATGCAATGAGGAGGAACTGTATTGTCTCACTGTGGTTACCAAAAGCCCGTAATGGAATGGGCACAGCGGCCGTCCGGTGCCCTATTATCCATGGGAACAGGGAGAGGCTGAGTGGGAATACCAAGCTCCGAAGCTATCATGGCATCTATAAGACATTCATTGGCCCCAGAGTCAATGAGCACTCGGAGAGACTTAGATTGGTCTCCCCACAGCACAAGAGCAAAAAGGGGTGTGCGGGTGATGAGAATTAGGGAACTCCCAGTCTGACTAAAATATTCATACCCTTTGACTTAGAGCCTGACATTTTATTTCTTACCCATCTACATACAGTACCCCAAAATGACAAAGTGTAATGGGAAGAAGATTAAAAGCCATGTTCCTGGTGCTTATGCAAGGTTGAGGTGAGTCATCACTGGGGTCCCAATGTTCAGAGAAGTTATTAAAGAACATGTGAACGGAGGAAGAGTGAGGCCAAAAAGTTGATCAGTAGGAAAGTGGGACAAAGAAGTGAAAGCTTATCAGTGATGCTGAGGTTTGAGAAGGTTTTGCCTGAAAAAGTACAGATAGGATTCCTTAGTTTCAATGTCAGAGAAATTTTCCAATCCCCATTTCGGTGTTTTAAATGCCAACTGTTTAGTGTAAAGGAAGGAAAATATTTTCCAAGTGTGGAAGGGAACATGATTACGGTGAATGTGGAAGCGTTGGAATTGTGGGGGGGGGGGGACACAGTGCAGCATTTGGTCGATGCCAGGTGCAGAGAGAGGCCAGAGGCTCAGAGATACAGAATTAGTCATGATGTATCGTATGCGGAGGCTGTAAGACAGATTGGTGGAACTGCGGTGTGGAATGATGGAGCTTCCATGGCTGCTTTTGTGGACCTAATGTCAGGGCTGGTGTTTCTGCTGGTCCTGGCATGGTTTCAAGGTCTGTTCAGAAATGTTGCACTTGTGAATGTGCGGTGTCAAAGGACACCTTGATAATGAAAAAAGTTAACCTTACCAATAAAAGCTATGAAGTTATCTATAGAACTTGGGTTGTGGAAAGCAGAAAAAACAGGTTGAGGTTATTGTAGAGATGGCAAAAGAGATTTGGGGTAACAGTATCTGGGGAAGGGTATAAAACAATTTCTAGAGTGTTGCAAGTATACAAGATCACAGTGGTCTCCATCATTGGGAAATGGAGAAATATATGGAACTACCCAGACTTTTCCTAGAACTGGCCGTCCCACCAAACTGAGCAACCAGGCAAGAAGGACCTTGGCCAGGGAGGACCTGCCAGTCTCCACAGCACTTCACCTATCTCGGCTTTATGGGAGAGTGCCCAGACAGAAGCAACTCCTGAGAAAAAGGCACATGACGGCACGCCTGGAGTTTGCAAAAAGGCACTTGAAAGACTCTGAGATCATCAGGCAAAAGATTGTGTTCTTATAAGACAAAATGTCTATTTTGGCTTGAATGCCAAGCGCTATGTCTGGAGAAACCAGGCAGAGCTCATCACCCATCTATCACCATCCCAACCGTGAAGCATGGTGGTGGCAGCATCATTCTATGGGGGTGCTTTTCAGTGGCAGGGATTGGGAGACTGGTAAGCAGTGGTGGAAAAATTACCCACTTGTCATACTTGAGTAAAAGTAAAGATACTGTACCTTAATAGAAAATGAAAGTGAGTGTCACCCAGTAAAATACTTCTTGTGTAAAAGTCAAACTATTTGGTTTTAAATCAGTTTATTTATCACGTGCGCCAAATACAACAGTGAAATGCTTACTTACATTCTCTAACCAATAGTGCAAAAAAAGGTGTTAGGTGAACAATAGGTAAGTAAAGAAATAAAACAACAGTAAAAAGACAGGCTATATACAGCAGAGAGGCTATAAAAGTAGAGAGGCTACATCGACATCGGTTAGTCAGGCTGATTGAGGTAGTATGTACATGTAGATATGGTTAAAGTGACTATGCATATATGATGAACAGAGAGTAGCAGTAGCGTAAAAGAAGGGTTGGCGGGTGGTGGACACAATGCAGATAGCCCAGTTAGCCAATGTGCGGGAGCACTGGTTGGTCGGCCCAATTGAGGTAGTGGTACATGACTGTATAGTTAAAGTGACTATGCATATAAGATAAACAGAGTAGCAGCAGTGTAAAAAGAGCAGTTGGGGGGGGGGGGGGGGCGGCACAATGCAAATAGTCTGGGTAGCCATTTGATTACCTGTTCAGGAGTCTTATGGCTTGGGGGTAAAAACTGCTGAGAAGCCTTTTTGTCCTAGACTTGGCACTCCGGCACCGCTTGCCATGTGGTAGTAGAGCGAACAGTCTATGACTGGGGTGGCTGGTATCTTTGACAATTTTTAGGGCCTTGCTCTGACACCGCCTGATGTAGAGGTCCTGAATGGCAGGCAGCTTTGCCCCAGTGATGTACTGGGACGTACGCACTACCCTCTGTAGTGTCTTGCAGTCGGAGACAGAGCAATTGTCGTACCAGGCAGTGATGCATCCAGTCAGGATGCTCTCGATGTTTCAGCTGTAGAACCTTTTGAGGATCTTAGGACCTATGCCAAATCTTTTTAGTTTCCTTAGGGGGAATAGACTTTGTCGTGCCCTCTTCACGACTGTCTTGTTGTGTTTGGACCATCCTAGTTTGTTGTTGATGTGGACACCAAGGAACCTGAAGCTTTCAATCTGCTCCACTACAGCCCCGTCAATGATATTGGGGGTGTGCTCGGGCCTCCTTTTCCTGTAGTCCACAATCATCTCCTTAGTCTTGGTTACGTTGAGGGATAGGTTGTTATTCTGGCACCACCTGTCCAGGTCTCTGACCTCCCTATAGGCTGTCTTGTCGGTGATCAGGCCTACTGCTGTTGTCATCTGCAAACTTAATGATGGTGTTGGAGTCGTGCCTGGCCATGCAGTCGTGGGTGAAGTACAGGAGGGGACTGAGCACGCACCCCTGGGGATCTCCAGTGAAAGATGTGTTGCTACCTACCCTCACCACCTGGGGGCGGTCCGTTAGGATGTCCAGGATCCAGTTGCAGAGGGAGGTGTTTAGTCCCAGTATCCTTAGCTTAGTGATGAGCTTTGCGGTTACAATGGTGTTTAACACTAAGCTATAGTCAATGAATAGCATTCTCACATAAGTGTTCCTTTTGTCCAGGTGGGAAAGGGCAGTGTGGAGTGCAATAGAGATTGCATCATCTGTGGATCTGTTTGGGCGGTATGGAAATTGGAGTGGGTCTAGTGTTTCTGGGATAATGGTGTTGATGTTAGCCATTACCAACCTTTCAAAGCACTTCATGGCTACGGACGTGAGTGCTACGGGTCGGTAGTCATTTAGGCAGGTTGCCTTTATGTTCTTGGGCAAAGGGACTATGGTGATCTGCTTGAAACATGTTGGTATTAGACTCAATCAGGGACATGTTGAAAATGTCAGTGAAGACACCTGTCAGTTGGTTAGCACATGCCCGGAGCCTACGTCCTGGTAATCCGTCTGGCCCCGCTGCCTTGAGTATGTTGACCTCTTTTAAGATCTTACTCACGTCGGCTACGCAGAGCGTGATCACACAGTCGTCTGGAACAGCTGATGCTCTCATGCATGCCTCAGTGTTGCTTGCCTCAACACGAGCATAGAAGTGATTTTAGCTCATCTGGTAGGCTTGTGTCACTGTGCAGCTCGCGGCTGTGCATCCCTTTGTAGACCTGTAATAGTCAAAGCCTGGACATGAATCGCACTGTAAATCTGTGGAAAGACTTGAAACTTGCTGTTCACCGCCACTCCTCGCCTAACTTGGCAGAGCTTGACAAGTTTAGGCAATTTTTGATAATCACCAAATCCAGGCATGCAAAGCTGATACAGTCACACAAGCTGTAATCCCCACCAAAGGTGCTTCTACAAAGTATTGACTCGGGTTTAAATACTTATGTAAATACTATATTTCTGTATTTAATTTGAAATACGTTTGTTAACATTTCTTTAAACATGGTTTTACTGTCATTGTGTGTGTGCGCGCGTAGATGTGTAAGATCTAAGACAAATCTATTCCGGCTGTAACACAACAGAATTTTGGATCAAGTCAAGGGTATGAATACTTTCTGAAGGCACTGTATGTGAGTCTAACTTTGACCAAAGGTTTTGGTCAAAAGGAGTGCGCTATACAGCGACTCGGTGCCATTTCAGACTCAGCCCTGAAAATACACTTTTTAATGGTTTTTCCATCCATTTCAGTGTGTGTTTTGTCTTGTGTGTTTGGCATGCTATGGTGCCTTCGTGAATCAGCTATTCGAGCTGACTGTTGCTATTTTTTTGTTCCCAAGGACAAAACGGCAAGGTTTTCAATTGTAGTATGCACATGCATTTTAGCTGGATGGTGATTTGAAATGAAAGGAATGCAGTAAACGACACAACTACTCCAGTTTTTGGGGAGACGTGTCAGTTCTAGTCTCTGTCAGTGTATTCTTAGTAGTGCTCTAAAAGACGGAGTACAACATGAAACTGGAGTGGGGGATTAGAGAGCGGGATGGGGGAGGGTGATTATGAAAAATAATAATAATTTCTAGAAATATGTGTGTGTGTGTGTGTGTGTGTATATATATATATATGTATATGTACATGTGTATATATGTATGTACATGTGTGTATATGTACATGTGTGTATATGTACATGTGTGTATATGTACATGTGTGTATATGTACATGTGTGTATATGTACATGTGTGTATATGTACATGTGTGTATATGTACATGTGTGTATATGTACATGTGTGTATATGTACATGTGTGTATATGTACATGTGTGTATATGTATATGTGTACATGTGTATATATGTACATGTGTATATGTGTACATGTGTACATGTGTACGTATGTATGTGTATATGTGTATATGTGTACGTATGTACATGTGTACGTATGTGTATGTGTATGTATATATGTATGTCTATGTATGTGTATATGTATGTACATGTGTATATATGTATGTACATGTGTATATATGTATGTACATGTGTATATATGTATGTACATGTGTATATATGTATATGTATGTACATGTGTATATATGTCCATGTATGTACATGTGTATATATGTCCATGTATGTACATGTGTATATATGTCCATGTATGTACATGTATATATGTCCATGTATGTACATGTGTATATATGTCCATGTATGTACATGTGTATATATGTCCATGTATGTACATGTGTATATATGTCCATGTATGTACATGTATATATATGTCCATGTATGTACATGTATATATATGTCCATGTATGTACATGTATATATATGTCCATGTATATGTATGTCCATGTGTATATATATGTCCGTGTATGTACATGTATATATATGTCCGTGTATGTACATGTATATATATGTCCGTGTATGTACATGTGTATATATATGTCCGTGTATGTACATGTGTATATATATGTGTATATATATGTATATGTATTTAGATTTTATTGTTAAATTAGGGACAGATTGAAATATACTGGGGCAATGTATCCCACTAAGCTGTGCAGGTGTGAGGGCAGCCGCACAGACCGAAGAAATATCAGCCCATGGAGAGAAGCACCAGATTGAACTTCACACAACTTTCTAGAGTTTTCCCTGTTAGTTACCATTATCAGCGTTTTCCTTCACTGTGGCAATTGTGATCATATCAACACAATGTTAGCCACTTTCAATGCAACATACCAAAACGAACTATGCACAAGATTTTGTTTTAGGCCGAACGCATTGGAGTATGATTATACTGCATTGACACAAAGGACATACACTCTACCTAGACCGGTGAAGCATAACCAATCAGAGCTGCAGTAGGCCTACATGCAAATAGACCATTGCCTTATATGGATTTGTGTCATTTACTTTGAATAGGACTGTGTTCACAGCTGTGGTGGTGAGTAGATTAGATTGATTTGAGATCAAAGCAAGAGCTGCACGTAGCCACGTGTGCACATTTTGTTCATATCCTTTGCCAGTTAGTGAGTTCTTAGCCCAGTTATAGATCATGTGTAGTCAGCAATGGGAGAGTGATTGCTTCCTAGAAGAGCACAAAACCTGTACATTTCAAGACATCTTTGAAAAGCAAGTCCGGTAAAGAGCTTTTTTTTTGTCTTAAAGGGGCAGTGCTGTATTTTGAGAAAGGCTTGAATAGGTAATAAAATAAACGGAACACCCTCTCCCTCGTAGCATTAAGACAAAAATCATGTTTACGACCACAAATAATAACTGTAGCGACTATGTTTTTATAAACGTGGATATTGACTTTACCACTTCAGCATGATTTTGTGGCACAGTCGACACCGCGCAGGGCTACGGACCAGAAGGTTGGGGGTTCGCCGACCACCACAGACGAGCTCACTCTCCCACAGTCAGAGCTGGCTTTTTTTGGGGGGGGGGGGGGGATCACTTTTAGTCCCCATTTGGACTAATCTTCCAAGAGTCCTTAAATATTCAAATACAATTTATAATACGAACACATTTTCACATATAAACACACTGTTACAAACAAACACAATACACTAACATATTGACCTGATAAATATTTTGATTCTGCATCTACCATAGTCCAACACAACATTTCTAGGTGTTATATTGAAATGGTTTTAAAGTATTGTTTAAATTTATATATTGAGAGGTTTCTGGTCAGTGAAATTGTTCCATTTCTTTATTGCTCTAAATCAAAATGTTATTTTGACTATTTCTCTTATCTGTCTGGATAACACATGAACAATCTATTCCTAGTATTTACTGAATGTCTGTCTCTTACCAACTGAATAGAGTTTGGCCATTTTAAATGGTGTATATTATGAAATAAATAAGCATGTTCAATTATCTTGTTGATTCGATGACCATCCATGAGCATTGCGCATGACTACAACAAAGAACCACATCTCCACCTTAAAACAATCCTTGCTGCTGTCACGTCCTGTCCATAGAAAGCCTGTATTTTCTATGGTAGAGTAGGTCAGGGCGTGACTAGGGGTGTTTAGTCTAGTTTATTATTTCTATGTGGGGTTCTAGGTTTATTTTTCTATGTTGGTGTTTGTGTATGATTCCCAATTAGAGGCAGCTGGTAATCGTTGTCTCTAATTGGGGATCATACTTGAGTTGCATTTTTTTCACCTGTGGGTTGTGTGTTATGGGATATAGTTTGTTTAGTTGCCTGATCAAAATGCATTGTCGTCACGGTTCATTTAGTCTTTATATATAACTCAAAGTATGCTGCGCCTTGGTCCGACATTCATTATTACGAACAGTCAGTGTGACAGAATATCCCATCTACAAAGGACCAAGCATTGTGCCCGGGAGGTAATGGCATCCTGGTCTTTGGAGGAGATTAGGGAGAGAACATCCTGGACTTGGGACGACATAATGGCAGGAGAGAAGAGAGTGCCATGGAAGCAGGCGGAAGCGACGAAGGAGAGACTGCGACAAAGTCGTGGAGGAAGGCCACAGAAACCCCACAAAAAAAAAAAATTGGGGGGGTGGGCACCAGAGCCAGTCTGGGAGAAGGAGAATTTGGAGGAGAGAGAAGGATGGAGGATGCACGGATTTGGACTAAAGGAACGTGTTGTCACTTTGGTGCCACCCGAGTCAGCTCCCCATACTCGTCCTGCGAAGTGTGTTAAAGTTCCGGAACAATTGATGCCGGCTATACCCACCAGGTCTCCAGTGCACCTTCACAGCCCAGTACATCCTGTGCCAGCTCCCCGCACTCTCCTTGGAGTGCGTGTCCCAGGTCCAGTATGTCCTGTGCCTCCTCCCCTCACTCACCCTGAAGTGCGTGTCACTAGTCCGGTGACACCTGTATCGGTCACACGCATTAGGCCTCCAGTGCACCTCCCCAGTCCAGTATGTCCTGTGCCTGCTCCTCGCGCTCGCCCTGAGATATGTGTCACCAACCTGGTACCACCAGTGCTGGCCCCACGCACCAGGCTGCCTGCGACGAGCCCCAGACCAGAACTTCCGGCGACAGTGCCCAGTCCAGAGCTTCCGGCGGTAGTGCCCAGTCCAGAGCTTCCGGCGGTAGTGCCCAGTCCAGAGCTTCCGGCGACAGTGCCAAGTCCAGAGCTTCCAGAGCTTCCGGCGTCAGTGCCCAGTCCAGAGCTTCCGGCGACAGTGCCCAGTCCAGAGCTTCCGGCGGTAGTGCCCAGTCCAGAGCTTCCGGCGACAGTGCCAAGTCCAGAGCTTCCGGCGGTAGTGCCCAGTCCAGAGCTTCCGGCATCAGTGCCCAGTCCAGAGCTGCTTTGTTCTGTGCAATCTGCAGCCTCCTAATTTCACTTGCTGATGCATTTCCCCAGACCATAGAACAGAACAGTAGTTCACCGAACTCTCAATTAATGCTTGTGTTATTTGCTTAAGAATATTTCCTGGTAAATATTTAGCTATCCTTCTGATCATGCATGCTGTTTTTAATTTTTTTAAACTACATAGAGATAATGATCAGCTAGTAGACAATGATCTTACAAGCTTGTTTGGCTGGTAGCTTATTCTTTAGATGTTTGGGGCTGCTGGTGAACCATGATGTGCAGGCATAATCAAAGTGCCAATGGACTAGCGCATTGCCAATAGCTAGGTTTCCATCCAATTGGCGACAGATTTTTGTGTGAATATTCTAAAAACTCTTCATTAAAAGAACAACAATGCCATTAAAAGAACAACAATGCCATTTCAGAGTTATCTTTAGGTCATTTTGGAGCCGGACATCATGACCGAAGATTTGAATACTCATCCAAATGCATTCAGATCCAACCTAACGCAGCCAGCTCCATCAATAAACAAGGGGTGTTGGTCAAATTTACAGCGACATGGCCTCTACAGAAAGCAGAGCCTGCATAGTCATTGCGCTTTGCAAGAACAGCACAGAGCTGTTGTGAAGGAAGTGAGTTTGAGTTTGTACAGGACCTCCCGCCCTCACCTATCATGTCAATGCCTAGCTATACGGCGTTCTCCGCATTGTTGCAAAAAGAAATTGTCAGGCGCATGGCGATGCGGTACAGAGCTTGATTTGGTCTCTGCATGCCTCCGGAGGAATCCGCAATTGTGTCACTACCCTCCATATGAAGCCACCGACCAAATGTTCTGGATCAAGCATAAATGGACTTTTAGGTGTCCACTGTATGATATTCACATTTTAATAAATACAGGCTTAATAACCCCAGAGATCGAAAATGCCATATTTTTGTATAAAGATGAGCATTATATTGTTAGATTATAGGAGTTACTCTGGTAGTTGGAGCACCGGGGCGCACAGCCTTCATATCATAGGCCTGCAGTAGCTGAAGCTTAATAATAGCCACGCCATACCAAATCTTCATTAACGTTTCTAAACGTTCTATTAAAGGGTAATATCAAAGTAAGCCGAGCCATTGTTTTATAGGGAAAATACGAGTGCATGCAACCCTCCCCAAAATCTATTGATATCTCTGCAATACTGCCAGTAATCAGAAATCATATTGGTTCCCAAACATCATTGGAAATTGCAAACCTGTAACAGCAAGAACAATATAAGGTGTGTTTATTGCTTCTGTGCCTCAAATTCTCATGGTCTCTCTCCTATGTGCCGGTGTTCGTCATACAGTAAAATGCATCCCAAATGGCACCCTATTCCATATATAGTGCACTACATTTGGTCAAAAGTGATTCACTAAATAGGGAAGAGGCTGCCATTTGGGATGCACTCTGTGTAGGGCTGCACAATTAATCAAATTTAGCTTAAAATGGCAACATTGACATCCTTATGTGATCCTTATCGCATGCACTATTTTTAAATGCCACTCGGCCGCGTGTAATGTCTGTTTTTAGGGTTTACGCCATTTTCCGTCTCTCTCCCGCTCTCTTCCTGCGTCTGCTTCCTACACACACCAAGCCCCGTCCCCTGTCACTCAAGCAGCGCCGCTCCTCCTCCCCGTTGTACTATAAGCATGCGGTTCTGTTAGGTCAAATGCAGTCAACCAGAGGAGGCTGGTGGGAGGAGCTATAGGAGGACGGTGGGCTCATTGTAATGGCAAGAAAGGAATAAATGGGACAGAGTCAAATGTGGGGTTACCATGTGTTTGATACCATTCCAGTCATTTATAATGAGCCCATCCTCCTATAGTTCCTCCTCTGCAGTCAACAGATTGCTCTAAACACAAACAATGCTGCTTTCCACTTTGTTCCTAATATAAATAATTCAAACTCTACGATTCCAACAGTTCACCCAAGTGTTTTGATCTATATCACAATATTTGGTAAAAAAAAGAGGAAGCAAAATATCTATTTCAGCCCTGCACCCATATGATGTTTGGCACCTCAAAATGTCTCACAAAATAAGGAACAAGGACAGAAATGACGATTTGTTTGGTAAACCGGGGGGCAGTGGTGAGGTAGTGTGGGAAAAGTTGACGGGAATAGCACCTTCTTAGTCCTAAGTAACGAGGATTAAAAACCAATGGATGCAAAAGAGCCTTTTTTTTATGGTGCCCGAGGACCAATAACTAAACAATGAAAGACTGAATTGGTTACCAATCAACTGAATTGTTGCTTTTTTTGTGTGGCTTTAGATGGTCTAAAACTAGCTGTGGAAAATGTATCCTATAGTCCTACTTGAGTAAAAGTAAAGATACCTTAATAGAAAATGAGTTAAGTAAAAGTCACAGAGTAAAATACTACACGAGTAAAAGTCTAAAAGTATTTGGTTTTAAATATACTTAATTATCAAAAGTACAAGTATAAATCATTTAAAATTCTTTATATTAAGCAAACCAGACAGCCACATTTTCAAGTTTAAAAAAATATATACAGATAGACAGGGGCACACTCCAACTCTGACACCATTTACAAATGATCTAGAGGAAAAAGAAACGCACACCTTTTTAGGCGAGGTGCTGGCTAGCGGAGTGGAAAACTTGAAAATAAAGGAGAGCCGCACACTCTAAGAGCTCAGATACAAAAAATGGAATGTCCAACGTTTCGCCAGGGTATCTGTCGTCGTCAGGGTATAGTCACAAACACTGCAGGGTGACTCGTTTATATAGTGTCAAAAGACACACAAACAGGTGTCTGTAATCACAGCCAAGTATGGCCTAATATCATTGGTTAATTCTCAAATATTAAAATGACACAAAAAACAACATACAAAAATAGCATACGATCATAGATTCAATTTAGACTACATAAGCCTACAAACAATCACAATGGCAAAGTCACAAACGCATGAATGGCTTTAGATCAAAATCTACATTGAGAACGAAGGGAGCAAGGGTCTTTAATTTAAAGATCCAGGTAGCCTCTCGTTTCAACAATACATTATCGAGGTCACCCCCTCTCCTAGGGAAGGTGACATGTTCGATGCCAATATGACGCAGAGATGAAATCAAGTGGTTTGCTTCCAAAAAGTGGGCCGCAACTGGGTAAGTAAAGTTTTTGCACCTACGAGATACGAGATACGTTATTTTAAATCGCGCTTTGTTTTACCCACATCATTTTTACCACAAGGACAAGTTATAAGATAAATAACTGCCTTAGTGGAGCACGTGATGACACCTTTGATTGGGATCGATTTCCCTGTTTTGAAGGTGTTGGAAGGATCTACATTTATAAGTGCCATTGCATTGAGCCATTACACTTGTAATTTCCATCCAGTAGGGGTGCAAATAGACGAATATCTTGGTGGTAAATCAGAGTGTACCAATTGGTCTCTGAGCATTCTTCCCCGCGAGAATACGACCAAGGGAAAGTATCGGTAATGTGTTTTCGGACCATCATCGGATTTTAGAATGTGCCAATGTTTGAAAGAATCCCTTAATTTGTTCAGAGCACTTTGAATAGCGGGTAGTTAGAACGCAAGAATGCTTCTTTTTTTGCGAGACTGACCATGAAAAAGTTTCATGTTTTTGAATTTTCTTAATGGCAGTATTAATCTGATCATTTTTGTACCCCCTCTCCTTGAACCATTTACAAATGAAGCATGTGTTTAGTGAGTCCGCCAGATCAGAGGCAGTAGGGATGACCAGGGATGTTCTCTTGATAAGCGTGCGAATTGGACCATTTTCCCTGTCCTGCTCAGGCATTCAAAATGTAACGAGTACTTTTGGGTGTCAGGGAAAATGTATGCAGAGTAAGTTGTTAAAAATATGAATAATAAAGTACAGATACCCCAAAAAGATACTTTAGTACTTTACACCACTGTCTAAAACAAAGGTCATTTTAAAGCTCCTTTATCAATTGAATTTATATTCTGAAAGCTGTAAGGTGGCTTTTACCTCATCGTTTTGACACAACCTACTGTGAGATTGCATTGGGGAGGAGTGGAAAGAACACACACACACACACACAATCACACAGAGCTAAAATGGCCACCGATAAACAGGTGCAGAGTTAGGAAGGACGTTTGTGGGTAAATTGTAGGTAGGAAGGGGAAACAAGATCCTAAATGATAGGCCGGGCCTCTCAATAAGAGGCACATTTCCAGCCTCTGGCATGTGTGACGCAAATTGCTTTTTGACAGTATATTTAAGATGGTAATCGAGTGTCATTTATGGCAGCCAATTTCATCTGAATTGATTTGTGCTCTCTCGTCCTCTTTCTCTGTCTCTCTCTCTTTGCCGGGTGATTGTTGTGTGTGTGTGGGCATTTCAGGGGTGTATTTGTCCTCACTCGCACTTAGACTACTCTCAAGGCAGTGTAGTGCTGCTAACTCGAATTGGTAATGAACCTTAAGATTTAAATGACAGTTTTTTTTCTTCACATTTGCATTTCATAATCAGTTATGAATATGGAATTAGATTTAGAAATGACCACATTAAAAGCGCCACAATTTACAAAGGGATATTATATGACAAGTTTGGAAACGATATTTAGACCTCAACGCATAAAACCCTAAACATCCTTCAAAATGAAATTGACTCACACACACACACACGTACATAGCATTCTGCCAGAAACTGGAGCTAGACTCTTTGAAAAAATAAAAGTGCTATCTAGAACCTAAAGGGTTCTTTGGCTGTTCCCATAGGTGAACCCTTTGAAGAACATTTTCCACAGAGGGTTCTACATCAGTGGAGGCTGGTGGGGGGAGCTATAGTAACACTATCAAACATATTGAAACCATAGCTGTGTTCGAATACCCATACTAACATACTGTACACTACATAATTAATAAGTGTATATACTACATACTATATACTATTACTTCATTTTAGTATACTGTAAACGAACGGTATTGTTTCAGTTGTGCCTACTAGCGCTTCGCCTGTCTACCGGAAGTTGATGCTGTTCCTATGCAACCTAGCTTTGTTAGCATAACAAATTACTAGTTAGACATTTTTTTTATTTTGGGTGTGTTTGTAAATTCAATCTGGAGTGCCAGAGTGCACTCTGGGAGTTCGTAAATCCAGAGCGTTGTCAGATTGTCCATTCCTAAAATCAGAGCGTATTGCTCTGGCCGAGGAGTAGGTAGGGTTGATCCGAGCAACGGCAGTCAAGAACCCAAGCTAATGCTGGCTAGCTACTTCCAGACACAAATGAGAGAACACTTCTCTCTGACCCCCCCCCCCAGAGCTGGTTAGGCTGTTTTCATGTTATCCAGAGCGTTGGTGACTGTAACTGTGCTGCTGGCAACAATTTAATTGCGCTTTTTTTGCCAAGTTTTACTGACACCGGCCATATTCAACAGGTGTTGAGCGTTCATAAATTAATCAGTTATTCTGCACTCTGGCACACTAAGAGGAGAGTGCTCTGAAATCGGAGCAGATAGTCAGAATTAGCAATGCCCATTGAAACATACAACGAATATACCACTTAGCTAAGAATGATGTGAATAATCAGGTCCATAAACGTTGGGTAGTTAGTTAGATAGCAGATGGTTAATATACTGCCTGGCATGTCTGATGTATTCGTAGCCGACTAACGTTAGATAGCTATGCTACTCGGTTCTTAAGGATAGCATAGCTAACAAATTGCCAGCCAACATAACTTATTTGAAAAGTCATTACTTTATTACATTGCTCAACATTTTCTTAACATTTTGTCATAATTATTTAAAGCAATGAATCTGTATCCGATCTCGTTGGACTTAGGCTGCATATTTTCCGCCGTGTGTGTGTGTGTGTGTGCATGCGCTTCTCTCTCTCTGTGTGACGGCTTCTATGTTTGTCACCCCCCCCCCCTTGATCTCACCATCCCTCCATTCTATTTGTCGCCTGGCTCATGAAAAAGTAATTTGGGGTGCTTGTGTTTCTTTGAAAGGGAGTCCTCTTGTCCTCTCCTCCCCCACAGCCTGTCTGGCTGGGCCACTTCTCACTCGGCACTCCGGAGAAGAGTGACGCCGGCTAATGCTTCTGCCATCACCACAATTAACGTCTAACGGGACATGGAATTGATGCCCTAGTATATCGTCTTAATGGGGGCCGCTTTGCGATTGGGGGGGCGTCGTCACGTCTTATGCCTGAAAGCTCTCAAGGAGATGAGCAATCGGCTTCCATATCCAACATGTTGAGTGCTTGATATCAACATCATGGGAGTGGTGTATCCGTGGTGGTTAGTATCCATAGGAGGATTCAATGTTCCTGCGTTATGCACAGACGTTATGCATATCATTTTTCTTCCAGTAAAGAAAACCTTAATCAAAATGGACGAAATCGCACTTAAATAGCAACAAGACGTTACTGCAACATGCAGTAGTTTCAGTTTTCCACCCAAAGATTTTTTTTATAGCTCACGTTTCTTTGCTCTCCAAAACATGCCAATATACACTACATTTGAGCCAGGATTTCTTATTTTACGGAGGGCAGAGTGACTGGATGGCTGCACCTGAATGTGTTGCTGGCCCACTCTTTGTAGAGCAGTGTTTTGGCCCTAAAATAGGACACTTTGTATCAGTTCTCTTGTAGCCCAATACGAGGCTCCACCATGTTTTTGTTTTCTCTTCACTCCCTCACTTTCTCTACTTATCCCACTATCTGGCTGCTGGTCTAAAAACGGACATGCATGGAGGGGGGAGGAGAGGTGTGTGGGGGGGAGCTGTTGTCTACAGTGCTTATAATATAGTAGCTTGTCAAGAATGCCATGATGCAGTGTGTGAATCTCTGCTCTTTCTCACTCACTCGCTCTGAGCTTCTCTCTCTTTCCCTCCCTCTCTCAACTTCTCTCTTTCCTAACTCTCTCTCAACATCTCTCTCTCTTTCTCTCTCTCTCTCTCTCTTTCCCCCTCTCTCTCTCTCTCTCTCTTTCCCTCTCTCTCTTTCCCCCTCTCTCTTCTCTCTCTCTCTCTCTCTCTCTCTCTCTCTCTCAGCATCTATCTCTCTCTCTCTCAGCATCTATCTCTCTCTCTCTCAGCATCTATCTCTTTCCCTCTCTCTCTCTCTCAGCATCTATCTCTTTCCCTCTCTCTCTCTCTCTCTCTCTCTCTCTCTCTCTCTCTCTCTCTCTCTCTCTCTCTCTCTCTCTCTCTCTCTCTCTCTCTCTCTCTCTCTCTCTCTCTCTCTCTCAGCATCTCTTTCCCTCTATCTCTATATCTCTCTCTCAACTTACTTTCTCTCAGCTTCTCTTACCCTCTCTCTTTCTCTCTCTCTCTCAGCTTCTCTCTCTCTCTCAGCTTCTCTCTCTCTTTCCCTCTCTCTCTTACCCTCTCTCTTTCTCTCTCTCTCTCAGCTTCTCTCTCTTGTTCCCTCTCTCTCTTTTCTCTCTCTTTCCCTCTCTCTCTTTTCTCTCTCTCCTCCCAGATAAGGGTTGAGCAGCTCTAGGCTGCTAAGCGGTTTAATTGGAACGAGAGAGCGAGTGTCTCCGGGCATGGCCAAGAAGCCTTGTGCTCCGCTACCAAAAACATCTTCTGGCACTGACTAACCAACACGCACATATGCACACCACTGCATACTACACACACAGTCACATCACTGAACACACACGCATGTGGTTATGTACACACCCATGCACAGAAGGACATGCAGAGGGACACCGACATAGTCACACACCCGGATCCTTTCAGCTGCGTGGGTTCATATTTCACGACAGATCTCATTTAGAAAACAATTGTCATCCTCAACCGCTAGTGCCTCGATGCCTTCACTCCAGGCGTTAAGTCTGCAGCACTTAAAACTCATTTTGTCATGATTTAAACCAGCAATCCCTGCGACTCCCTCACGCTCCCTTTGTAGTGCTGAGAGTTGATCTCTCTAGGCTGGGGAATAGACTGCAGGGATAGAAGGATGTGAAAAAGAGAGGGCGAGAGAGAGGGTGATCAGTGAGAGGAGGCGGAGGTTGGCGTCACAGAGCGAGGGAGAAGGAGGTGTGCGGGAGGAGAGAGGTAGTTAGTCCATGAATGGGGAGACAGTTCAGCAATAATAGTACAGATCCCTTCTCTCACTCTGGCCTGGTCATGATTGGCACGTAAACTGACGGATGATGGCCCCATAAGGTAGGTAGGTAGGTAGGTGTGTGTGTGTGTGTGTGCATGCGCAAGGTGGGGGCTATAAAGTGTAGGTAGTGAGTCTGCAATGGCAATACAGCTCCAGACACACCCCACCCCCCACACACACTTGCCTCGCTCCCCTCTCTCTGTCTACCAAGACCTTTTGTGAGCTTTTGTCCGTCATACACACACTATTTCTCCTTTCACACTGTCAGCCATTTTGTTGTCTTGATCTATGCAACGCTGATGTCTTGATGAGGTTCTCTGTCTCGGTGGGTGGTCTTTGCCTCTGTCTCAGCTCACCATTGCAGCTTTTCCCTTGGGGGAGGGCGTTTGTGATTGTTTGTGTGATCGTGACTGTCTATGTCTGTGTGTTTGTGTGATTGTGTGTGTGTGTGTGTGTGTGTCCACACTTAAAGTGGAACTGACAGCGTTTGAACTACTTTGCAGATATGAAACAAACAATCATAATATCAGTCAAAAATATAAAATTCCCAGTTTATGCTACAAAACCAACTTTATAAGAGGTTTAAAAATAGGTTCTATTTAACTCAATGTTCCATGGCATACAGTAAGGCATTGTTGGCAGAATAAATGGCTGCAGTTCAATGCATTATTAAATATAATTCACCAATACATTTCTTGGTAGCCCCAAAAACTATTGCTATCAGGATGTAAATCACAGCTGGTCTGGTACATTGTTTGCTGTCTCCGAGATGCACTGTTCCAGTTTCAATAACTCAACATTTAAAAAAAACTAAAATAGAACTGAGGCTGGGAATGTCAATATAATCAAACTTGCGAGGGCAATGATCAGAAGTCAGTCGTAACGTGGCTAATAGGCTAGCTAAAAACACGGAGCATAACGTTAGCTAGATAGCTGCTAGGAGGATGTCATGTCATTGGAGGAGTGACTTTTGTGTGTAGATTGAGTGTAGATTGAGGGTGTAGATTGAGGGGGAAATAATTTTAATCAATTTTAGAAAGAGGCTGTAATGTAACATAATTTAGAAAAAGTCAAGAGGTCTGAATATTTTCAGAATGCACTGTATGGCGTGTAGAAATCTGCCACTCTCTTCGGATTTAGGTGGGATGGGCTGAGGGAAACTGAGTAGTGGAGGCTGCTGAAGGGAGGATGGCTCATTAATAATGGCTGGAACAGAGGGAATGGCCTGGAAACCATGTGTTTGATGTATTTGATACCATTCCGCTCCAGCCATTACCACGAGCCCGTCCTCCCCAATTAAGGTGCCACCAACCTCCTGTGAAACTGAGGGTTGGGATGTGGAACTGGAGACAAGTGAGAGTGGAGTTGCTGGATGGGGGATAGAATGACGGACAAAGATAAAAGAAAGTACAAAAAAGTAAGTTTGAATGACACTGAGGGGCAACGCTGTTACATCCAATGCCTGTTTGCCTGAGGCTGCATACACACACACACACACACACACACACACACACACACACACACACACACACGTAAGTAGCGCCTGACATGCACTCTAACGCATGCAGTCGGCCTTGATTTTTGTTGTCCTTGATGTTCTTTTTGTTTTTGCATTGTTGTTTTCTGTTTTCCATTGCATTTCTCTTTTTTGTATTTTGTTCATCTCGGGGAACTGTGGGGTATCTTAGATGGTTGGTGGTTGGGAGCTTGGGCCAGTGGCTGATAGGTTGCTGGTTCGGGTCCCCGATTTTTCCCCTGTTGGGAGATCTGTCGAGGGTCAAGGCGGGGCTCTTGACCCTGGTTGATCCTGTGTGTCGCTCTGGATGTGAGTCTGCTAAATGTTGGGAGTCGGGCGTGCGGTATCATCACCACCCTGGATGGTTCCGACCTAGAATATGTGGACATCTATAAGTACCTAGGTGTCTGGCTGGACTGTAAACTCTCCTTCCAGACTCATATCAAACATCTCCAATCTAAAATCAAATCCAGAGTCAACTTTCTATTCCGCAACAAAGCCTCCTTCACTCACGCCGCCAAACTTACCCTAGTAAAACTGACTATCCTACCGATCCTCGACTTCGGCGATGTAATCTACAAAATAGCTTCCAATACTACACTCAGCAAACTGGATGCAGTTTATCACAGTGCCATCCGTTTTGTTACGAAAGCACCTTATACCACCCACCACTGCGACCTGTATGCTCTAGTCGGCTGGCCCTCGCTACATATTCGTCGCCAGACCCACTGGCTCCAGGTCATCTACAAGTCCATGCTAGGTAAAGCTCCGCCTTATCTCAGTTCACTGGTCACGATGGCAACACCCACCCATAGCACTCGCTCCAGCAGGTGTATCTCACTGATCATCCCTAAAGCCAACACCTCATTTGGCCGCCTTTCGTTCCAGTTCTGTGCTGCATGTGACTAGAACAAATTTCAAAAATCGCTGATGTTGGAGACTAATCTCCCTCACCAACTTCAAACATCTGCTATCTGAGCAGCTAACCGATCGCTGCAGCTGTACATAGTCTCTCGGTAAATAGCCCACCCAATTTACCTACCTCATCTCCATACTGTTTATATTTACTTACTGGTGTGCAAAAGAGCAGAAAAGTATCTCTACCAGCACATGACCATCTGATCATTTATCAGTCCAGTGTTAATCTGCTAAATTGTAATTATTTGCCTGTGTTATTGACTTGTTTATTGTTTACTCCATGTGTAACTCTGTGTTGTCTGTTCACACTGCTATGCTTTGTCTTGGCCAGGTCGCAGCTGTAAATGAGAACTTGTTCTCAATTAGCTTACCTGGTTAAAGAAAGGTGAATTTTTTTAAATAATAATAATAAATAAATAAATACATGTTGGGAGTCTGTAATGGAAATGTTGAGCGGCTTCACTGCAGTTAGATTATATGTTTTAATATTTAATAAAACAATTATAAAATGTAAAAACAAAAAGGTCTGCTGAATACGACCGGTGTCAGTGAACGTAGGCAAAAAAAAGGAATAGTTCGTCACAAACGCTCTAGATAACATGTAAACAGCTTAATCAGCTCTGCTAGGGCGAATCAAATCGTCCGAGTGAGGGGTTCTCATTTCTGTCTGGAAGTAGCAAGCTAGCCAACTTCATTATTCCCCATTTATCAGTGCAATTTGGACTGCCAACTAGCTGAAATTATTTTTCTTGCTCTGTCTAGCATTAGTTGTTGATCTCGTTGTTGTTGATGTGCATAACTAAGGGAGAGAGAGCCTGCCCTTTTCATGGTTGTTTTGATCAATTGGACTGTAAAGTTCCCAAATGTAAGAGGACTCCTGTGGTATTTATATATTTGTAGAAAATCCATTCAGGTGTATTTTATGGCCTTTGGCGAATGTGTTCTAATGATCTAAAGTCACGCTGTTGCTACTGCCTGTAAACACACAGTCCAGTTCATAGTGACTGATGGCAGGCCCCTGTGGCAAATGGCTTGTTTTTTAAAGGCCTACTGTAGCTCTGAATGGCTATGGCGCACGGTCTGCGTAGACTCCAGTCCTGGACGAGGCAGGTGTTTTTATTAGGTTTTATTTACTGCAAGGTTTATTAACCGTCCAAATGCGCGGTCGCTTTCCCACTCTATATTGCTCTAGAATTCTCCCAAATGCCTCACTATATGCAATTGCCAAAAATTCTAAGAATGTATTTCAAATGTGAAAATGACCATATCTAAGTTCATGCTTGTCAGAAAATGTTTTTAAAAGTGTCATATTCTTCCTGCAAGTGTATATGAACAGATTTTATTAGATGTTATGTAGCTAAAGTGCTGCCAGTTCCACTTTAAGTGTGTGTGTGTGTGTGTGTTTGCATTTGTGTGTGTGCTTCCTTGGAGGGAGGCTTGGCATTTTAGTAGAGTGTTGATCGCTGCTTAAAATAGCCTTCTCATGGTCTCCTCTACCATACAACAGAAGCTCTCTGGGAATAATTCCCTAGCTTCCATAGCCAGGCGTGAGATCTCTCCATCGATTGTGCACAGAAACTCGGAGCTATGAGTGCGCTCAACCCTGGAGTGACTTGTCAGCAGAACTAAGTGATGTGGCTGGGCTCGTCTATGGTGGGGGAGAGGGAGGACATGGGGGGGGGGGGCTGTGATGATCCCTAGTTGACTAAGGAGCACCGGGGTAATTGGGACTTGCAGGGAATTAATGGAAATGTAACAGCTTTCAGCTAGTATGTGCTGGGTATTGATGAGCTTAAAGGGGATATTATCAAGACATTGCTCTTTCTTTTGTCTCTTATTCACTCTCACAGACACAGAAAAAATAAGAGACTTCCCATACAGGATAACTAACCGTTAAGTATATTTCTGTATCAAAAGTAAATCCATCCAACCGTTAACGACAGAGACAACGTAGTGGGAAAGACTCAACTCCAAAATAATTGATTCCTTGACTTCTTGCACGTCGATCCCCGGTTTCGACTCCAATTTGTCAAGATTTGAACCCGCTAGGAATCAACTCCTGAGACACACAGTATTTCTGGAACGAAGGAGACTGACGAGTTGCCTAGTCAGAACCATGCACTAGGTCTTGACTTTTAATGTCTTGCAACTTCCGTAAAGCAGAGCCAATCATCAATGAAGAAGTAGGATATTGAGATAAGCTACATACAACACTTCGCTCTCGCACAATCACACACAGTATTTGCACGGGTTCGCTTCACGCCATTCACATGGTGGTCGCCAGGGCTCCAAAACTGAGGAGAAGTTGAACCTCGCGCTTACACAACTTTCCCCAGGCCTTCGTAGCCTATCATCTATTTAGGCTATGACACGGAAAATAATGTGTTTTGTGATCAATTTGGTGGGGGGAAAAAACACATTGTTTTTAAGGTTCCTAATTTAATTTTAAACGTAATGTTTAAATGTTTACACCCCTGCTCTATACTAACTCATGCCTTGAGTAGCACTGCCTAATGGTAGTGACTGAGGCACTGTGCCATATACTGTTTGCTTTTCGATCTTGGCCCTGAAATGGAGACCGTCTGTTTGATTTTGGCATCCATAGTTTCTTTCACTCCTCTCCCTCTTACTGTTTTGAAATCCCACTATTTCGGTCTGACTGTCTGTCTCATTCTTCCCCATCTATTCTGCTCTCCCTCCTCTTGCTTCCTCCCTCTCTGTTCCTATCTCTGCCCCTTTCTTTTCTCCCCCCACTACTATTCTACACGCTCTCACACTCTCTCTGAATATGAAGAGTGGGTCTGCATGGATATGTGGTTAATTTGCAGCAGCACCAGACTGCCTGATGGAAGAGACACCGCCACCCCTCTCAGGAATGGAGATTTATAGCCCCAGCCTCACTAGGATGCCAAGTGCCTCAGAGTGATAGAGAAAGAGCCTGTCACCAGCGCATGCGTGAGCTTAACATCCGGCATTGAGGAAGTCATGTGCAGAACTGGTGAACTTAAATAGACCGCATGGAAGTAGACCCACTCCAATCTGCATACCGCCCAAACAGATCCACAGATGATGCAATCTCTATTGCACTCCACACTGGAGATCCCCAGGGGTGCGTGCTCAGTCCCCTCCTGTACTCCCTGTTCACCCACGACTGCATGGCCAGGCACGACTCCAACACCATCATTAAGTTTGCGACACAACAGTGGTAGGCCTGCTGAACGACGAGACGGCCTATAAGGAGGAGGTCAGAGACCTGGCCGGGTGGTGCCAGAATAACGAACTATCCCTCAACGTAACCAAGACTAAGGAGATGATTGTGGACTACAGGAAAAGGAGTACCGAGCACGTCCCCATTCTCATCGATAGGGTTGTATTGGAGCAGGTTGAGAGCTTCAATTTCCTTGGTGTCCACATCAACAACAAACTAGAATGGTCCAAACACAACAAGACAGTCGTGAAGAGGGCACAACAAAGCCTATTCCCCCTCCTCAGGAAACTAAAAAGATTTGGCATAGGTCCTGAGATCCTCAAAAGGTTCTACAGCTGCAACATCGAGAGCATCCTGACCGGTTGCATCACTGCCTGGTACGGCAATTGCTCGGCATCCGATCGCAAGGCACTTCCGAGGGTAGTGCGTACGACCCAGTACATCACTGGGGCAAAGCTGCCTGCCATTCAGGACCTCTAAACCAGGCGGTGTCAGAGGAAGGCCCTGAGGAAGACCCCAGCCACCCCAGTCATAGACTGTTCACTCTACTACCGCATGGCAAGCGGTAAGGGAGTGCCAAGTCTAGGACAACAGACTTCTCAACAGTTGTTACCCCCAAGCCATAAGACAGGTGGTTACCCGGACTATTTGCATCGTGTGCCACCCCCAACCCCTATTTTACGCTGCTGCTACTCTCTGTTTATCTTATATGCATAGTCACTTTAACTGTACATTCATGTACATACTATCTCAATTGGCTCAACCAACCAGTGCTCCCGCACATTGGCTAACTAGGCTATCTGCATTGTGTCCCACCACCCGCCACCCGCCAACCCCTTTTTTTACGCTACTGCTACGCTCTGTTCATTATATATGCATAGTCACTTTTATGCATTAGGGGGCGCTATTACAATTTTTGGATGAAAAACGTTACCGTTTTAAACAAGATATTTTGTCACGAAAAGATGCTCGACTATGCATATAATTGACAGCTTTGGAAAGAAAACAGTCTGACGTTTCCAAAACTGCAAAGATATTGTCTGTCAGTGACACAGAACTGATGTTACAGGCGAAACCCAGATAAAAACCCACCAGGAAGTACCGCATTTTTTGAAACCTCTTCATGCCAATGATTCCTTATATGGCTGTGAATGAGCTACGAATGAGCTTATGTTTTCCACGTATTCCCCAAGGTGTCGACAGCATTGTGACGTCTTTTTACGCATTTCCATTGAAGAATAGCCGTAAGGGACCATATATAGCAAGTGGTCACATGGTGTCTCCCGCAGAAAATCTTGCGTAAAATACTGAGGTAGCCATTTTTCCAATCGCTTCTTATGAGAAACCAATTGCCTCAACGGATATATTATCGAATATATATGTTAAAAACACCTTGAGGATGGATCCTAAGCTACGTTTGCTGTGTTTCTGTCGATATTATGGAGTTCATTTTGAAAAAAGTTTGGCGTTGTAGTGGTAGCATTTTCCGGTTGATTTCTCAGCCAAGCATGATGAACAAACGCGAGCTATTTTGCCTACAAAAATAATCTTTTTGGAAAAAATGAACATTTGCTATCTAACTGGGAGTCTCCTGAGTGAAAGCATCCGAAGTTCTTCAAAGGTAAATTATTTAATTTGGTTGCTTTTCTTATTTTCGTGAAAATGTTGCCTGCTGCCAGCAGAGCCTAGCATAGCATTATGCCATGATAAACTTACACAAATGCTTGTCTAGCGTTGGCTGTAACGCATATTTTGAAAATCTGAGATGACAGAATTGTTAACAAAAGGCTAAGCTTGTGTTTGAATACATTTATTTAATTTCATATGCGATTCTCATGAATAGGAAAAGTTTCTAGGGGTATTTATGTCCACTGCCTTATGCTAATTCGTTTGAGGCTATGATTACAATCCCGGATCCGGGATTGCTCGTCGCAAGAGGTTTTAACCATACCCACATGTACATACTACCTCAATAAGCCTGACTAACAGGTGTCTGTATATAGCCTTGCAACTCTTATTTTCAAATGTCTTTTTACAGTTTTTTTTATTTCTTTACTTTCCTACACACACACACACTATTGGTTAGAGCCTGTAAGTAAGCATTTCACTGTTGTATTCGGCGCACGTGACAAATACACTTTGATTTGATTTTAATCGAATTGGTGCATTATCGCTGATATGACCACACTCGGGTTTCCCTTCTGAACCGGCTTCGCTTTGTATAGGTCTTTGTTTTCTTGTGTATGTGTGTGTCTCAAGTGAGATGGAACATGCGGCATAGTATCCTTACAAACAACAACCATAACCACTGCCATAAGTGAAACAACAACAACGAGCACAGAACACTATTCTGCCAACACCCTGACCCTCTTCAGCGTTAGACAGCTTTGATATCATTGGGATAAAAAAAGATTCTGAAGGGTTTTGGAAAGAGCCTGGAGGAGTTTAACACTGCTGGAACCCCATGAAACACTACTGTCTGCTTCCAAACCCTGAACCGGGTGAAAAAGAAAAGGCAGAAAGCAACCCTAGCTCTGTCGAGGCTTTCGATGCAATGATGTGAAAGTAATGGGGTTAGAGTTCGCTTCACGAGTTGCCAAGGCATCGTTCGGCTGAGGAAAAGGGGTCAGGGGTGCAGGGACGTGCGTGGATTGCCGTAGCCTCTTGTTCTGTCTCAGCTTGCTTCAGGCTAGATGGTTTGGCTCGGAGAGCCAGAAAAGCATGGCGTGTGAGAAAGTATCAACCCACGGTTCTCGAGGTATAGGAAAAGCCAAATGGATGTCCTGCTGGCAGTCAGAAAAGTGTTTTGGAGAAAACGCAAAACATCAGGCCTCATTTAGTCTCGTAGATTGAAAAACAGACCCACTGCGGTATAAGGATGTCTCCCCCAAAAATATTTCCACTCTCTGTTTATCTCTGAAACACACACACACACACACACACACACACACACACACACACACACACACACACACACACACACACACACACACACACACACACACCCTTTGGGCTTTAGTGTTTCTCCTGAGGCTTGTTATTTCTCAGTGTCCTTGGGATTTGAGACTATCACCAGGCAGTCTGTGCAGAGCTCCTAATAACCACCCAACACAAGGCATAAGAGAGAGTACACTTTTATCCATACAAAACAGAAAGCACCTACCAAAACAATACAGCACAATCTGGAGATGTTCCCTCTTTACATTACACCATGCAGAGATTCCCAGACAGTAAAAAAAAAAAAACTTGAATAAATGCAAAGAGGAGGGAATATTCCGAATTCTAGTTACCCATCGGGGAAACACAGTATACATAACACTTCATTAAAATAAATAATCCCCACTGTCAATTATATAAACACACAATTCTTTTCATTGTGGTTGCTATTGCAGCAAACTAATCACAATGGGTTGTAATGTCAGCTGTTTAAAGTATACAGTGTGTCCTCGTGAAGTGATTTTGTTAAGGTCAGATTTGGCCCATTTGAATATCTTAAATATAGATGTGCATTTTCAGAGATGCATCTTCCTCCTTCCGGAGAGGCCCTCTGCCGTGTCTCTCTCCCTTGGCATCGGTTCTTATTAGAAGTCACAGCTCCATAATCTGCACTGGAACTGTCCATATATCAATAATGCTTTGATCTATGAATGTTATTATACAGGGCTTAATTTATGGGGAAGTGTGTGAGAGCAGACAATCTTATGCAAACACGCAGCTAGCATTGGCTCCCATCCGTAAGTAACTAAAATAAATCAGCTATCTCTCTCGCTCTCTCCCTCGCTCTTTCTCTCTCTCTCTCTCTCGCTTTCCCTCTTCTTCTCTCTCCTCAAGGCATGACACGCTGGTGCGTGTGAACATTACTTTGAGAAATATCGCCCCTTTCTCCCCTCTCTTTCATATGCTCTCGGTCTCTGTTTGGCTCTCTCTGTCACTGTCATTCTACAGTCTCTCTCTCTCTCTCTCTTTCGCTCTCTCGCTCTCTCGCTCAGGGATAGTGTCATCATTTGTTGTCATTCTGAAGTCAGGCAGCTAAGCATGGCCTGAGTGAGTGTGATCAGGGACAAGGAGGGGTTTAATTGTCAACTGTCTGCGATGGAAATTAAATATCTCTTGAGAAATAATGGGAACGGATTAGGCCAGGGCCAAGGGTCAAGAGTGGCTATCCTGGCAGCCATTGACTCCATGCCGAAGCACCCTGCTGAAGAGCAAACTTAGTGTGTGTGTGTGTGTGTGTGTGCGCGCAGTTAGTTCGAGACCATGAAGCCTACATAAACACGGTTGGTTTTCTACAGCACATGCATTCATGCAATGGCGATTTATTGATGGCTTTATTGCTCACTGGTTTTGAAAGTCAAGTTATGGATTTAGAGTATGCGTTCTATTCCATGGCTCTTTATGCACTGTGTTTAGGAGCAGTTGTATTTGGCAGTTAAGGATGGAGCGAGGCGTTTTGAGCGGCTGTTGACATACACCCGCTAGGCTATTAGTAAATCATGCACATGAATGTTGAACTTCACACCCGACATATTCACATTTTTCACTAGTCGAGACTTCCAACGGAGAAATCACCAGTAGGGAATTGCATGTATAGGACATTCATTTGAGTAGTCGATGTCTCTGAGGAAACTTGATTTGTATATTTCCTCTACAAAGCAGATGCTCAAATGGACGATTGTTATGCTTATTTTTCATAAACTTTTACTACTATACTGAACAAAAATATAAACGCAAGAGTTCATATAAGGAAAGAAGTCAATTGAAATTCATTAGGCCCTGATCTATGGATTTCACATGACCGGGCAGGGGCACAGCCATGGGTGGGTCTGGGAGGGCATAGGCCCACCCACTGGGGAGCCAAGCCCACCCACTGGGGAGCCAGGCCCAGCCAATCCATAATGAGTCCCCAGAAAAAGGAAATACTCCTCCCCTTCATCAGCTGTTCGCACGGTTGGTCTCAGACGATCCCGCAGGTGAAGAAGCCATATGTGAGGTTCTGGGTGGCTGGACGTACTGCCAAATTCTCTGAAATTATGTTGGAGGTGGCTTATGGTAGAGAAATTAATATTCAATTTTCTGGCAACAGCTCTGGTGGATATTCTTGCAGTCAGCATGACGATTGCATGCTCCCTCAACTTGAGACATCTTTGGCATTGTGTTGTGTGACAACGGTGGACTTGTATAATGATCATGCTGCTTAATCAGCTTACTGATATGCCACACCTTTCAGGTGGATGGATTATATTGGCAAGGGATAATGATTAGGGCTGTAAACAAATTTGTGCACAACATTTTAGAAAAATAAGCTTTTTGTGGGATCTTTTATTTCAGCTTATGATACATGGGACCAACACTTTACATGTTGGATTTATATTGTCTTCAGTTATACATATGCTACCACTACCACTACCACTACTACTACTACTACTACTACAACTACAACTACAACTACTACTACTACTACTACTACTACTACAACAAACCGATATGCATGTGCGTCAGACTGTATTGGAACCAGGGTCTCCTGTGTGCCACAAGACTAGGCATTCTAATGCAAATCTACAGGTCTCATGCAAGGTTACTTATCACGTGAGTGTGGTTCACAGAAGCACCTCAGTTAAACAAAGCACCAGGTTTACATGTGGTCTAATAAAATGTCTTTGTCTGTGTTCTTCCAGATTCATGACTGTGGGGACAATGAGGGGACCCAGGCCAGCCTAAGCTGTGGTGGACCAACCAGAGGCTTCAGGAGAGGAAGGGGTTAATGCCATTGGAGTCATGAACATACCCTGCTGTCCATGTAACACCAGACAGCTCTGACACAGTCCTCCTCAGTGCTCTCTCTACCTCCCCTTTTCCCCCCTTTCCCAAAAACAAAATCTCTGAACACGTACAGACTGACTCTATCTCTTGCCACAAAATTGACTTAGTTTTCCTAAAAAGCTATATCTGGATTCCAAGGACTGGGATTTCTATTTGGAATAAGGAGTTTACTTGAGGGACGGAACGTTGTGTGTAAAATTATCGGAATTCCCCCTGCCAGTCCACCGTCCTCGTTTTTCCCTGTGAGTCCCAGAGGCACCAACCAATGGAGAGACGGAGAAGAGAGACCGGATAAAACAGCAGAGAAATAGAGCAAATCCAGAGAGAACTGCTGAATCGGCAGGATAGGAATCTGGAATTGGGTCCTGTGAGGGTTTTGCTTCTCCCACACTTTTCCCAGCCTAGAGAACTCTCCTTAGCGAGTACCAGAGATAACAACCATTATTTACATTTAAAAAACAAATACAAACGACAGCGACAGCTGCAACTACGCTAGGCCGAGCTACGTTCCTGTGTGGAGGATTTGAACCAATAGGAAGACAATAGGGATTTAGGATTGGGATCACAACCATGACGAGGGGGTTGAGGTTTCCCGCGTGGCCCCTGGCGTTCCTCAGTCTGCTGGTGACGACCCGGGCGCTGGAGTTCGGCGGGGCCCCCGGCCAGTGGGCCCGCTATGGGCGTTGGGAGGCAGGCTCGGTGGGCGAGCTGAGCTTCAGTCTGAAGACCAATATCAGCAAGGCCCTGGTGCTCTACCTGGACGACGGAGGCAACTGCGACTTCATGGAGCTGCTGATCGCCGGCGGGCGCCTCCAGCTGCGCTTCGCCATCCACTGCGCTGAACCCGCCACCTTACACATGGAAACCCGTGTCAACGACGACCGCTGGCACATGGTGCTCCTCACACGCAACTTCCGCGAGACCCTGCTCATGGTGGACGGTGAGACCAAGGTGGCGGAGGTCAAGTCCAAGCGGAAGGAGATGGCGGTGGTCAGTGACCTGTTTGTGGGCGGCATCCCGCCCGACGTGCGCCTCTCAGCCCTTACGTCCAGCACGGTGAAGTACGAGCCCCCATTCCTGGGCCTGATCTCCAACCTAAAGGTGGGTGAGATGCCCCCTACCCTGCTCAACAGCCAGGGCATCCAGAGTGACCTGGAGTATCTGTGCACCAAGCAGAACCCCTGCTTCAACGGAGGCTTCTGCTCCATCCAGTATGGCGAGGTGCACTGTGACTGCACACACACCCGCTACAAGGGAAAGTACTGCAAGGAAGGTGAGACCGGCTGACTAGCTAATACCATTTGTTTCGAATGCTCCTTTTTAGCATGGTTCCAGCAACTGTGGTGAATGCATAACCGGGACATCTCAGTCCATGTTGGTTTGGCTCGGCTCAGTACTAGGAAAAAACCCTTAGCATAATATAGGTAAGAGACAAGCTTGCTAACATAGTGTACTGTCATCCTCTTCTTCAAAGCAGTGCAAAGCAAGCAAGCCCCCAGTGCTAATTTGTATGTATTATTCTAATGTAGTCTTACCTTTGACCTTTGGAAGGATCCCTTACTACACTCTTAGAAAAGAGGGTTCCAAAGTTTTTTGGGGCGTTCTCCATAGGAGAACCCTCTGTGGAAAGGGTTCTAAATGGAATCCCAAAAGGTTCTATCTGAAACCAAAAAGGGTTATTCAAAGGGTTCTCATTTACATTTGAGTAATTTAGCAGACACTCTTATACAGTTAGGTGGGACAACCACATAACACAGGCATAGAAAGTACATTTCACCAGTAGAGTCAGCGATAGAAGGGGGGAGGGGTCAATGCAGGTGCTGGTTTGGTTTTATAAACATTTAATTGGGGGGTGGGGGTCGAGGTGAGGAGGATTATTTAAGAAACTGATTGGAAAGGTAGAATTTCAGATGTTTTCGGAAGATGGGCAGGGACTCTGCTGTCCTAGCTTCAGGGGGATGCTGATTCCACCATTGGGGTGCCAGGAGAGAGAAGAGCTTGGACTGGGCTGAGCGTGAGCTGCGCTCCCGTAGGAAGGCAAAGAGCAATGTTCCCTCAAATTGTTTTCATTACTGAGCAAATATCAGGTCTGCTGAGCGCAAATTCTATGAAACTTCCAGCACGTGTTTATCATAAACACTGAGGCCGGACCCGCTTTAAGTTAGTTTTAACAGTGGTCAAGTAGGCTACTCTGACTACTACCATCAAAAGCAATGGAGAGAATGCATCCCATAACATTTTAACATGGAAATAGCTGTTCTATCATTCAGTCTATTGAAGCAGCCAATGTTCAACGTAGGACTACATTCCATGAGAATTTTGAAAAAAACATGCAGGGCTTGACATTAACCTGTTTATCCACTGAAGGAGGTGACTGAAAATGTTGTTTGATGCAAGAAACCACTTTCAAAATAAAATGCATCATTATTCCCATAACATTATTGCAGAGAATAAGACAAATTATGCTACCCTCTGCCTATTGGCTACTTAGATTATTCATGCATGTCTCAAAATACAACACGACCCCTTTAAGACAAAAAACTCTCTTTACCTGACTTGCTTTCCAAAGATGTCTAGAAATGCACATGTTTTGTGCTTTTCTAGCAAACAATCACTCCCCCATTGCTGACTACAAATGATCAACAACTGTCCTAATAACTCACTAACTAGCAAAGGATATGAACACATGTACAAATGTGCACATGTCGCTACATTTAGCTCTCGCTTTGAACTCTAACAAGTTAATAAACAGATCACTGATCATTTTGAATCCCACCGTACCTTCTCCGCTATGCAATCTGGTTTCCGAGCTGGTCACGGGTGCACCACAGCCACACTCAAGGTACTAAACGATATCATAACCGCCATCGATAAAAGACAGTACTGTGCAGCCGTCTTCATCGACCTGGCCAAGGCTTTCAACTCTGTCAATCACCACATTCTTATCAGCAGACTCAATAGTCTTGGTTTCTCAAATGACTGCATCGCCTGGTTCACCAACTACTTCTCAGACAGAGTCCAATGTGTCAAATCGGAGGGCCTGTTGTCCGGACCTCTGGAAGTCTCTATGGGGGTACCACATGATTCTCGGGCCGACTCTTTTCTCTGTATATATCAATGATGTTGCTCTTGCTGCGGGTGATTCCCTGATCCACCTCTACGCAGACGACACCATTCTGTATACATCTGGCCCTTTGGATACTGTATTAACTAACCTCCAAACGAGCTTCGATGCCATACAACACTCCTTCCGTGGCCTCCAACTGCTCTTGAACACAAGTAAAACCAAATGCATGCTTTTCAACTGTTAGCTGCCCGCACCCGCCCGTCCGACGAGAATCACTACCCTGGACGGTTCTGACCTAGAATATGTGGACAACTACAAATACCTAGGTGTCTGGCTAGACTGTAAACTCTCCAGACTTATATTAAACATCTCCAATCCAAAATCAAATCTAGAATCGGCTTTCTATTTCGCAAAAAAGCCTCCTTCCCTCCCGTCGCCAAACTTACCCTAGTAAAATTGCTTATCCTACCAAATCCTTGACTTCGGCGATCTCATCTACAAAATAGCTTCTAATACTTTACTCAGACTGCATCCAGTTTGCTATCACAGTGCCATCCGTTTTGTTACCAAAGCCCCTTATACCACCCACCACTGCGACCTGTATGCTCAAGTCGGCTGGCCCTCACAAGATATTTGTCGTCATTCCCACTGGCTCCAGGTCATCTATAAGTCTATGCTAGGTAAGGCTCCGCCTTATCTCAGCTCACTGGTCACGATAACAAAACCTACCATTAGCACGCGCTCCAGCAGGTATATCTCACTGGTATCCTCAAAGCCAACACCTCCTTTGGCCGCCTTTCCTTACAGTTCTCTGCTGCCAGTGACTGGAATGAATTGCAAAAATCACTGAAGCTGGAGACTTATATTTCCCTCACTAACTTTAAACATCATTTGAGCAGCTAACCGATGGCTGCAGCTGTACATAGCCCATCTGTAAATAGCCCACCCAATCTACCTGCCTCATCCCCATATGTTTTTTATGTACTTTTTGCTCTTTTGCACACCAGTATCTCTACTTGCACATCATCATCTGCTCATTTATCACTCCAGTGTTAATCTGCTAAATTGGCCTCTTTATTGCCTACCTCCTCATGACATGTGCACTCACTGTACATAGACTTTCTTTTTTTCTATTGTGTTATTGACTGTACACTTGTTTATTCCATGTGTAACTCTGTGTTATTGTTTGTGTCGAGTTGCTTTGCTTTATCTTGGCCCGGTCACAGTTGTAAATAAGAACTTGTTCTCAACTAGCTTACCTGGTTAAATAAAGGTAAAATAAAAATATATAAAATAAAAAAAACAAGCGAGACCGCTCATGCTGTAAACACAGTCCAGTTCAAAGTGAATTGCACAGATCCATATATGGCGATGGTGTATTTTCATATAGGCCTGCTCTAGCTCTGATTAGTTATGGCGCACTGGTCTGTGGAGAGTCCAGGCCTGAGTCATACATGTCAATGCAATAGAATCTTAATCCGATGCGTTCTGCCTACAACAAAATCACTTGCATAGTTAGTTTTGCCTACTAAGTCTTGCATAGTTTGTTTTGGTATGTTGCATTAAATATTGCGGGTTGATTCGATCACAATTCCCACAGGAAAGGGAAACGTTGATAACATTAACTAACGGGGAAAACTCTGAACTTCTCTACTTTCTAATCTCGTGCTTTTCTGCCCACACTGATATTTATAATGCGCGGCAGTCCCAGGGGAGCTCCGCCCCAGTGCACAGCTTTGAGGGAACATTGGCCAAGAGACCTGAGATAGCAGAACAGAGTTCTCGGGTTGGGGTGTAGGGTTTGAGCATGAATGCTTGTAGTGGATGCAACTGTTAGCCAGTGGAGTGAGTGGAGGAGCGGGGTGACATGAGAGAACTTGGGAAGGTTGAGAACCAGGTGTGCTGCAGTGTTCTGGATAAGTTGCAGGGGTTTGATGGCACAAGTGCGGAGCCCAGCTAGCAGTGTGTGGCAGTAGTCCAGAAGGGAGAGGACAAGTACCTGGATTAGGACCTGTGCCGCTTGCTGTCTAAGGTATTGTCATAGTCAGATGTTGTAGAGCATGAACCTGCAGGAGCGAGTCACTCCTTTGATGTTTGCAGAGAACGACTGGGTGTTGTCCAGGGTCACGACAAGGTTCTTTGCGCTCTGGGAGGGCGACACTGTGGAGTTGTCAACCGTGATGGAGAGGTCTTTGAGCAGGCAGGCCTTCCTCGGGAGGAAGAGCAGAGCCGTCTTGTTGAGCTTGAGGTGGTGGGCCGCCATTCACGTTGAGATATCTGCCAGGCATGCAGAGATGCGTGTAGCCACCTGGGTGTCAGAAGGGGGGGAAAGAGAAAAGTAGTTGAGTGTCATTTGCATAGCAATGATAGGAGAGACCATGTGTGGATATGACGGAGCCAAGTGGCTTGGTGTACAGAGAGAAGAGGATGGGGCCTAGAACCGAGCCCTGGGGGACACCAATAGCGAGAGTACATACACAGATCCTCTCCACGTCACCTGGTAGGGGCGACTTTTGCTCACAGCCGAAGAACCCTTTTAGGTTCTATACACTGTAGCACCTTTCTAAGAGTGGAAGCTAGTGACTCACACTTTGAGAGCAGGCCCGTGTGTGATGTCTATATTGTGGGAGAATGTATTGTGGAATATAGGCCATTCTTCTCTTGGCACAGACAGAGATGAGTGTGATAAATGAACAGAAACAGATGGAATGGAGATTCTCATCCTTTTGTTCTCTGGAGAAGGAGATCGGGGAAACACGGTGCAGGTGCACAATACAGGCTGTTGCAGCTATTTCTCTGTCAAAGTTCCCATCGTTTAACTGATAAAGGAGACAGGGTTGTTTTGTAGCATTTGATTTAGAAATTTTACTGGGAAAAAAAATGTTAGGTATATTTTTGGGGCAATTTACGCTTTATTTGATTGAGAAGAGATGGTGGGAAAGAGTTTTTGCTGAAATAGCAGTGGGACAGATTTGAACCCATGCTGCAGCGGTCCATGTGTTCCAGAGGCAGCGTTTTAGACTGTGAGACCACTGTAGGCCACAAGATTAGAAATGTTTTGGATGTTGGTGTTGTAATGTATGGCCTATATTTGCGATTAGTAAAGCTATGCATGTTAACATGGCGGGATGTAAGAAGCAAAGGTAAATGTTTACACGTAGCCCCCTTTTCCCTCTCTCGCTTACCCTGTCTCCATCGCTTCTCTCTCTCCTCCATCCCCCAAATGTCATTTCTCCCCCTCTGTTGCTCTCTGCACTCACCGCCATTTGCTTTTGGAATCTGTTCCTCTCCTGTCAGCTTATGTCAAACTCTGTTGACTGTAAATCTCTGCCGCTCCTATCTCTGACACATCTCATCACCTGATTTATCTGTGTTTTCCCTCTCCTCTGTTTCTCTTCTCTGTTATTTCTCTCTCTCTCTCTGTTCATCCTGCAGCGATTCCTCTACCCACCTGGTATCTCTTCTCTCTCTTCAAGCTATCTCTGCTCTCCATCTCTCTCACCCCCACCCCTTCCGCCTTTCTCTCTCACTCATTCTCTCACTCCCACCACTTATCTTTTCCTCACCTTTAACCGCAGTCAGCATTTCCAGATCCCCCCCATTCCCCTATCTCGCTCTCTTTCTCACTATCTCTCTCCCTCTGTCCGCCGCTCCCTTGCGCTCCCTTGCACCACTTATCTACCTCTCCCTTCACCCTGTCTGTATCTCCGCCTCTTTCTTTCTTGTTCTGTTTCTCATTCTGTATGCATCCGTCTGTGTCGTTGGCATTTGTACAACTTTGTTCGTTTGCATTTCCAAACAGAAGTGTTTATATATGTGTGTGTGTGTGTGTGTGTGTGTGTGTGTGTGTGTATAATATATATTGTATATGTATGTATGTGTGTGTGTGTGTGTGTGTGTGTGTAATATATATTGTATATGTGTGTGTAGCTATTTCACTACTAACACTAAACAAGCCTGAATTTCCCCACTGTTCTTGACACTATTATTATATTCAGAAAGCTAACTGCTATAATCAATGGGGCACAGAACACCTCCAATGTACAATATGATGAAATGCCCTGTAATTTGGGAGATCAGGTAAACTGTAGCCGGTGCATGTGTTAACCAGATTTTTGGGGGTATAAGTTTATCAGAGATGAGCTTCACCAGAGATGATGCATTGGATGTTTCAAGTAATGAGGATGTGGCAACTGCATCAAAAATACATCTAGTCTGTGCGGCCGCTGAAGTTGTCATTTTTGGAGATCTGAAGTAGGGCTACATGAAAGTCAGCATTTAGGCTGTCATTAATATTATAGTAGTAGTCCATCAAATCGAATTCATCAAAATGTGCAGGTTTTCACTCTCCGATCACAATGTGTTTGATGAACTGTTAGTGTGTGTGTGGAATTGACCAACCTCATAAGCATACACACAAAGACCCAATTTCATCTCCTGCTAGAGGAGGGCTCTGTCTTTGCTGTTTGCCAGGACCTCGAGAATTCCAAATGCAACCACTGCTGGTCTGTTCTGGGCACTGGTCCGACAGTCCCCGCTCCCTCTCTTCCCCCTTAACCTCTATCAGTTTTTCTATTTCTCCATCCCTTTCATTTCTACCTCTCTCTCTCTCTCTCTCTCTCTCACTAGCTCTCTCTCTCTCTCTCTCTCCCTCTGCTCTGTGTTAGATTGCTTGTGTGTGGTTGCTGAGAGCAGATACAGCCTGGCTCTTGGCTAAATTGAGAGCAGAATACCAATGTGATGCCACTGTGACTGCAGGAAACATTTGTCCTTTTGAAATAGAGTGAGGAAAAAGAGATGGGGTAGAGATGGAGATAGAGGACGGGAGGGATAAATATGAGAGAGAGAGAGAGAGAGAGAGAGATTCATTGGGTCTGTGTTCATTTATTTCAGAGCGGTTCTTTGGTTTGAGCAATGTAAATTGGGTCATTATTCCTTAGCGCCAGGGCAGTTGTGTATTTGTTCCTTTTATCTAACACGCTGGTGAAAATGTAAAGGTCTCTCTTTCCCTCTTTTTAGTTGGTTTAAGACATCTAATGGCTTTCCTAACCAAGGCAATTTCTGTCTGTGTTAGCTCGGCTGTGAAAACAAGCCATGTCAATGAACTGCTTCTACAGTTTTTTTTTAAAAGTTTTTTTAATTGAACCTTTATTTACTATTGGGTACTGAAGGGAATTTAACAGAAATACAGAAGGAAACGTGTCAACACACTTGTATCTTCCCAGAGGTTCATATGTTCACATTTCAACAGATGGAAAACGCAGTAAAAAGGTTAACATTTCCTGAAGAAGAGATAACGTTGATTGATTTTGTGTTGTGCTATATTTTTCTCCAGTCAGCTAATGATCAAGAATATGTGTCGGAATAGAAAAACAAATCGACCTATAACAAAAGTTCACGTTTCAGAAAGTTTATTGAGCGGGAGAATGGAGAAAAGGGGGTGGTTGGCTCTGCTGCCATCATCAACAGTCCCATTGGTACCTTAGAACTGTGCTATTATTTCCCTCTTCCTTCCTGTCAGTGCATCTTACTTGAGCTCCAGGTCTGGAAGCCGCCGAGCTTTGATGTAGTTGTCAGAAGATACCAGAGAGAATGTGGGCTGACACAAAGAAATGGCTTTCAAGTCGGAGAGAAGGAATGGAACGAAGAAGGAAAAGCATTTTGATACTCATAAAACCATATAATACTATTACATGTAATACAATCTGTTTCTAGCTCGCACGCACGTTCATTGCCCTTCCTGGTAACCAATGATTTTCCGGTGTTTCGAGCATCAGGGAGGTTCTAATTTAAAAGGGGCTGCGTCTCACCTGTACAGGCTGTTGTTTTTATAATTGATGATGACCCTGGCCTTTCTTCAGTATCGCCCCCATCGGCAGCGCCAGCTCTTTGGAGTCCTCACTCTCACTACGGTTATTAGAGGTTAAATGAGCTATGGCAAAATGGCCGACCCGATATTAATACCTTCCCTCCATTTCCCATAACTGACCTAGAGAAAGAAAGAAGCGTACTATGTATAGGCCCTTAGCTATAGTGGAGGGAGAGCCTGCTAGATATTGTTATACATATATTGACCCCCCCCCAGTTATCAGAAGATGATCGGGATCATTAAATCATCATTAAATCTGCCATTTGTTTCCTCAATCAATGATAATGTGGAGTATAGTATCTGTTTAAGAGGCAGGATCCATAGACGGTCAGGCCGGTTGTGTCACATTTCAAGGTTTGTTCGCTCGATAATCAAAGGGTGTTGCTGTAATTGCAAAATATGAAATCCTATTTGTTGTCTGCTGAAGTGAAACAGATTATGGCCTTGCATTAAGTGCCTGTGCATTGTCAGAGTGGGGGAAAGGAAGTGTCTGGGGGATTATTATGCAATTTCCATAGATGTCATTAGCATTATGTTTATAGATTCATGGTCAAATGCAAATTGGCAGGAGATGAGCTATATTTACCATTTTATTAGTCCAAAGGAAATACTCTGAGTTGAAGTTTTTGTGCGAACAATATTGGAGGATATACAAAAAAAAGGGAGAGTGGGATAAATTGAGACATTTCTTTTAACATTACGCATCACCACGTCAAAGGGAAATATAGTGTTCTTTCCAACAAATATATAGTGCATACATATTCTTCAGGATGTCGTGTATCACTGGGAATAATCAGAATTCATCTAAACATAAGTTTTTTTTTTTAAACGTAGCTTGCCCAAAAGAATATGGGGTAAATTGAGATCAGGGATGGGGTAGAGTAAGAGTGGGTTGTGGTGTCCTGTGACCGTGGGCGAGGGTGCTGATAGGTCAAAGTTTCATTCATTGAATGGGGTCTGGTATATTGTAGATCTTAAATGAATGCCTACATTCGAATCTACTCTAGACCTCTCTGTTCAATAGCACTTCAGTTGCCTGGCGACTCAAACTGAATTATTCCGCTGCTCTATCAATCGCTAAATACCTCAGTCTGAGACTGCATCCTTCAAGTTATTTGTGGTGACTTCAAAATGAGGGGTGTTGTACAAAGAAAAGTCATCAGCGATTGGATCCATCTCTAACCAATCAGATTATCAGCCGGTGACAAATGACGCTTTGGCCTAGCAATCAGAAGGTCTAGAATGATTTCCAATTCTAGAACTCATCGGGGAGGTGCTCCGGTTCAGACTCACTTCAGAGAAGAAACTAACGTCCGTGGGCGTTGGCGTAGCGTTTGGCCGGAGCAAGTCTCTGAGGAACCAGTCAACCTCGTCAAGTGTCATTCAGTTAAAAAAAAAAATGTCATCCCTTGCTGCTACATGGAATGGACTTCTTCTCTTCTCTGCAGAACTTCAAGGGGGGCTTTAGATCACTGCTTGGTTTTACGTCTGTACACACAGGGCTTGATGATGTCTGCTCAGTGCATTTCCATTGTTACAATCTTGAGTTCATATATGCATGGAACATTGTACAAGTACTATGCATATTATGCGTAACACTGACTAAACGTAATCATCGTTTGTATGGGGTATTGTGGCCATAGGCTCAACATACCCCAAGGCAAACATTTAGGTATAGGACCTCATATTGTAGCTTATGGAGACCCCTACAGATGTAAAAAGTAATAAAACATAAAAATGAAATGATCTACTTTGGTTTAGATCCAAGCATCATGAAAACTATAACACCATAAATTCATTTCATTTTGTGAAAAATAGCTTTTTGGACCTATCTTGCTTATCACTTTTTCCATGTAGTTTCTTCCTCCACAGACTCCATTAAATTATATCCTCTTCCTAAGTATTTAGAAACAAGGGTTGGCTCAACTCTTTCAACTTACCACACTCATCCCTAGACTAGAGCAATGTGTAGTTTCTAACTATAGTCCAAATTGCTCCATATCTTCAAAGAAAACATCAATGACATCTTAAACAACAGGAGGACAATTCAATTTCCACTTGACTAAAACATCCTCACAGTAAAGCCAAAAAATGTAGTCCAAATCGCAGTAAATTCCAATATCCAGCCCATTCTCCAGCTGTATAGCTCTAACACAATCCAGAGGAGGCAGGTTGAGACAGCAGGCGGGAGGCCCTACTCCAGTTGGCAAGCTTTGTAGTAGGGAATCAAAAACAGCATCTTCGCTTGTTAACACTCAATTCGGTCTCATCACTTTCAACATACGGCAGGACTTGGGTCCCTGAGGAGCCCTGGAGGTAACAGCCACGGCCCATGCGCATCGGGGAGGGAAACCCCTTTTACCATGCTGCCACAACCTGGAGTTAGCGGTATAGCAGCCACGCAGCATGCAGGCAGAAGAAACCGTTCATGCTTGTTACAAAAAAACACCGCTTCTGTTAGCCTTCGGGAATCTGTTTTTGAAGTGATTTTGAAGAGATACTGATTTATTTGAATGGCCAGTTGTAAACATATTGATGCACAGTATATTAAGCTGCATTTTAGGAGTGCAAAGGGCACACTAACTCTACAGTAGCTGTGACCACCCACAACTTTCAACTACTTATGAAAATGGGCCTGTACTCATATTTACCCTCTACTGTACTTGAAACGCAGCACTAAAAGTGCGTAATAGCGCCTAATAATACAGAATTCAAACGAATATCTCTGCTGTTGTTCCAAATTTGGCCCAGGTGGCGAGGGGATAGGAGGCGAGGGGGTCTCCATGGAAACATGGCGAGGTACAGAGGTAAAAAAAAACTGAGGACGTTGAGACTCATACATCACTGTAATAATTGCGCTTTACCCCCACCAGCAACGGCAGGAAGCCCTCGTCGAATGATTGATGAACTCCCAATTAACTTGTCCTGTATACATAAATAAATGTGTCGCTAATGAGCAGGGATTCAGACCTCTATCCTGCATAGCAGCCAGACAGGAGCTAGATGCTCCCTAATAACCTTATCACCATTGTCAGCCATCTCCTTCCTTGTCTTTTGTCTCTGACGGGAACGAGGCTCTGGCTAAAATGAGAATCCCACTGTCCGATTTCCCCAGAGCCAGTTAGATAATGTCTAATGAAGTCTTATATCTGACCTTCCATTCCGCCCACTCTCAGATGGTGAAGTCTCTTTTGGCTCTGTCTGGTTGCTGGGATCTGGGATGCGTTACATAACGGTGTATTTACTACAATAGGAATAGGACGTTGGTTGGGCGGGTGCAGTTGTGTTGACTGCTTGGAGCTCTGGGCTCTGTTTTGTAAATTAGCATGCAGCGGTGGCGGTTATCTCTTAGCGTCGTCATCGTCTCATAGACTTCAGGGGGATTATCCTCCCCCCGTTCTCCTCTACAATCCCACAATCCCCAGATCTCTGTTCATGTGTGGTTATAGCCAGGGGAGTCCCGCCACGACAAGAGCCCACACCGAAAGGTGCCGCTTGTGACCCGCTGTTTAATTAAAAGGATGAGCGATGCTCCTCTGCCACCCGCGACCTTCTTCCCCACAGAGGGGTGCCGCTGAGCTGGCTTTGCCCTGCCGAAGCTCACCCTTGGGTAGGGAAGAAATCGCACACATCCAGGGAGTCTGTGGGGAGAGTGGAGCGGATCAGGCCGGATATCCTGCTCATTCCAGAGGAAAGGAGTATGCGACTAGATGGAGAGGATGAACAACCCTGCAATGCTGTTCTCTGCACCTTTTTTCCCCTCTCCGTATCTATATTTTTTTCCTTTCTCTCTCCATCTTCATCTCCTCCTCTCTCCCTCCACAGCTCATGCATTTTTCCTCTCCCCTGGACAGAGAGATGGAGACTGACTCCTCTCCTGCTTGGCCTCCTGATAGACTCCCAACGTCCTCAAACAGACGGGAATGTGAAAGCCCTGTTCTGTGGAGGTGCAATGCTTTGATCAAGGCCTGCGCGGTTGATTCTCTATACGCTTATCTCTTTTTCTGTAGCCTCTTGTTCTTCACTCTGTGTGATTTCTGTCTCTGCTGATTCTCTCTCTCTCTCTCCGCCAATCCCAGCCTCGTAACATTCCCAAAGCGTATCCCGTGAAAACGTCTCCAGATGAGAGACTGGCTTAATTCTCCTAATCCCCTAATTCCCCTCCTCTTATTTGCACCGTCTGAATACATTTATACAGGTATCTTCTCCTTTTTTTCGACACACAAAGCATTAATAGATTAAAATGCAAGGTTAAGTTGCCCGACTCGAAAGCGGCATCTTCATGCGCACTTAGGTGTATGTTTTTGACTCGTAAGTCTTTCTCGGGCTTGTCTGACAAAGGCAGCGTTCAGGCAACCGAAGCGCAAGTGTTGCTGTAATGTTTCCAACCAGCTGCCTTGCTCCTCTCCCAGATGAGCTGTTACCTCCTTTTTTTTATGCCCAGAGCCAGAATGGCTGTGCACAAGCAATTAAAGCAGCCCTCTTTCCCCACTGTCAGTCTGCAACTGGGTGGGGGGAGGGGGGGAAATGAGGCGCTGCAATAAGTCCGCCTTGCACGTCCCCGTCACACGTGTCACTTCCCATTCATCCCCATTATGGGTCAGGACGTGACAAGACACAAAATGGAGTCTTTCAAGTAAGCCTTTTTTTTCTTCCAAAGACTGAGTTGGGTTAGTTTCATGTCTCATCATGTCAGTACTGATTTATAATTATCTGCTGCGAGAGACATTATTTCTTCACCTATTCATAGGGGAATTTGTAAATTCTCACTAAGATGTGATCTAAGCTTAAAATGGAGTATAACTGTCAAAACAATATTACTCAAGTGTATACTGTACTTATCGATCTTAAACCTAAACCTCAGCTTTAAACTTAAACCTTTAAACTTAAACCTCGGCTTATGCATAATAGATATGTGGGATATTACAACCACTTCACGGAGTGACCTGCATTTTAACATACTCTTAGCGATGTTGTATAAAAAAAATTTGGGATGGAGACAGCAAATATTGATCTGTGTTCTTCAATGGCTCGTTCAAACGACACCTCAACATGGTCTCTCAGTACCGAACGGCAGTTGTGTTCAGTGGCGGGTGATTTTATATCCATGGATTTCTGTGCTTCCACTGAAAGCACTAACTTAATTAGTCTTGATTTTTTTACAGTGACAGTCTCCCAACTCTTTGTGAGGACTGTTAATTAACTGACTCAAAGCCCCCCCTAAGGACGGAGGCCTGGAGAATAGCTGGATGATATTATCAGAGACAGAGGGCAATTCCATGATAACGGAATTGAGCTGAGACTGATTTTTTACATAAAAATGTATGCCAAGCAAAAACCATTGATTTCAAAATTGAACAAACCATACAGTCATATGCACAATGACTACTTTTAGCAATTTACACGGAACATTTTACAAAAACACATTTAGCTGTGCAGATGCAAAATTTGGTTAAGAGAATTTCAAAAAAATCTCCCTCTTATATTATGTGTTGGCAGATTAAAAGATGGCTGCAGAAAAAATGGGGTGTCAGCTATGACATGACCCCTTGATTTAGAAACATATTTTTGAGTTATGGAACTACATTGAGTGAAGTGGATTTACACTCTCTAACAGAATTGCGGTAAAAATATTTTATCATGGGTCCATTGTCTTCATGGTGATGTATCCTAAATACGTATACAAAGGTAGAAATATGCTAAATTTCTTATTAGGAGTATTATTATACTACAGTACTAAACTCAGCAAAAAAGAAGCGTCCTCTCACTGTCAACTGTGCTTATTTTCAGCAAACCTAACATATGTACATATTTGTATGAACATAACAAGATTCATAAACTGAACAAGTTCCACAGACATGTGACTAACAGAAATTGAATAATGTGTCCCTGAACAAAGGGGGGGGGGGGGGTCAAAATCAAAATGAACAGTCAGTATCTGGTGTGGCCACCAGCTGCATTAAGTACTGCAGTGCATCTCCTCCTCATAGACTGTTTTCACACTCGCTTTGACCACCAGACGACAGAAAGAGAAAGAAAACAGTTATGAGCTGAACTTAACCGTATACCAGTGGAAGGGAGAACTGTAGCAGGTGACCCAATGGTAGTTTGTGAATACTATAATCTCCTATAGGAGCCAATTCAATTTCAGTAATGGGGTTACTGATTGTTCAGAAGTTCTGTCATCAATTTGATAACAGAATTTTGAGCTTTAATCACTTAACAATTCATAAACCAAATTGATATAAGTAAAAACTCGTAACTAATTGGTAGGTAACCTTTACTTGTTACTATTGTGAACTTTTATGAGGGAGAGAAATGTCTTAAAGATACTGTTTTGTGGGTTTTTGGTAAGTCACAGAGCAATGTTTCTTAACTTACACAAAGCAAATTATTCATGCAAAACTAAATATGTGTTGATATTAGCTTGTAGTGGTCTTCAACCTGATTGTGTTTTGATGAATTTCTATTATCTTTCATTACCTTTTCTAGTAGATGCTTTTCTAAGACCCATGTTCCATCTGTTTGACCAGATATCAAATCCTTTGCTAATTACTAATATTTAGGATATAAAATGGGTGAAGCGTGTATTTAAAAAATTTAAAAAAAAGTTTCTTAGCTTTCATTTGACACTCAATTTGATGTGTTCCTATGAACTTCACATGTTGGCATTTTATAGGTCCTTTACATGGAAATGCCCAGGAGTGAAATGTGTTCACTACTTCTATATCGGGCCCAGCTCAGACTTGTTAGATTGTTATTGCTTTGGTGGGAAAGTCACCATGGAGAGAACTTCCCACTTGTCGTCCTCCGGTAAAATATAATAACACTGATAGAGACAGGTGCTGCTTGAATTTCTCCGATTGAAATGTCATTTCAATAAATAGATATTCTAGTTCTTTATTGTACAACGTTTCATTTGTATCATGTTAATCATATAGTCTGTGTACTATGTAGGGTCAGTATAGGCCTACCACTGTCTGTCTCTGTAGTACACTGTGTTTCAGTTGTGGAAGAGACACTTGCCTCATGTTAACAGCAACATGTTATTTCACTTGAGTAACTTCAATCTCAATCACACTGAGTTTATCGAGTCCCCGCACCGTGACTCTTTGGGGAGTCAACTTTAGCTTTGCTTTTTGCTCCGTTTGTTTCCTTGACTCCAGGGGTGTTAGTCTCTCTCTATTTGACACTGCTTCTGGAGAGGGAGACTTATAAGAGATGTTGGGGAGCCATCCTGTACTGTTAGTCTCTGTCCACCAGACGCCAATGTCTCACCTCAGGGGCCTCGCTAGGCCCTGTTGCGGCATGCCATTTGTTTGACTGATAACGCACCGGTGACCCCCGTGGCCTCTCTCCCGGACAACATCTTTGTACAGAAAGAGACCTGTTCAGAAGAGGAGGATGGAGAGGGAGTGGGGACAGGAAACCGTGGAAGAGAGGGAGGGTGGAGGCATCGGAGCGTGGGAGAGTGATGGTGATACTACCTCACCGAGGAGCTTAAAGACAGTGTCTCGACATCCCTCCCTCCCTTCATCCCTCCCGCCGTCCTTCAAACACCTGTGGGCTGTGCTTCAAAAAAGCATTGTAATCTTCTCTTCCCATCCTACCACCCCAGGGCTAAACTATCTAACGCATCTGGTACAATATCGATGTATGGCGAGGAAGTTTGCGAGACTCCCCATGGTGTTCCATAACCCCCTGCTGATAGCACAGTGTGTAACAGAGAAGCCAATGTCTGTATGTACAGGTGCTAGCCCATGATTATAATCAGCCATTTATACAGGGACGCCTTAACTCTCGACTTGGGTCCTTTTAAAAAAACAAGCCCTCTGAGTCTACCTGAAGGAAACAGTAGGGCCTTTAAAAAAACATCTGAGGGCAGAGGAGGCATTATTTAGCGATCTCTGGGGGATTTAACCAGTGTTCTGTTAGTTCCATTTTGGTCATTTAACATATGCTCTTATCCAGAGCAATTAGGGTTAAGTGCCTTGCTCAAGGGCACATCAACAGACCCCCCCCACCTAATCGGCTCGGGGATTCAAACCAGTAACCTTTCAGTTACTGGCCCAACGTTCTTAACCGCTAGGATACCTGCCACCATGTTCTTTATTATAGTTCTTTATTTATTTACGAAACAGACGGACCACCTATGGTGTTGAATATAGCAGGCTGTGACACCCAATTACATGGAAATTAGGCTTGATTTCTGATGTATCTGCTGTTCTGGTGTCCCCTACGTTACTAGCTCTTTCCGCCAGCGGCTCATCAGATTTCCTCACCATGGTGCTGGAGACAGACAGACTTGAAATATTTGATGACGTAAGGAATACGAGCGTCTTCTTATTTTCCACCATCGGAAATTTGACTCGGGCAAAAACGAGGCTTATCGCAAACCCGCGGTAGCCTACACTGACATGGTCCGCTCTATATTTTTTTTTCCTGGAGGCTTCCAATTTGCGGGGGAAGTAAAAGAGGGGATTTCACAAAAATGTAGTCTTTATTCCTTCCTCTCGTCGGTGGCTAAGCTGAGATTGAACTCTTCGTGTTCTCTGCATGTGAGAAACCAGCCTATTAGCTTTGTAGACCGCCCACACCGGCTTCCATGTTAAAACACACATTCCCTTAGTAAGACATGCCACTGTATACACACAAACAAGATGGCTGCCTTGATTGAGCCAGTGGGTCTGATGAGGAGAGTAAAGGAGTCAGTCAAGATTCTTCATTGGAGCTGATGCTGTCACAGGGAGAGGCACATCGATCTTTGAGTCCACAGTCTTCGAGGGAGAAGTGACTAGAGGGAGAGCCAGGGAAGGGCTGAAGGAGTCTGGAGGAGAGAGAGAGCAAGGGCGAGAGAGAGGGATGGCATTGGAAAGAGAGGGATGAGGGGTAGAGGGAGGTAGTCTACTGACAAAGAAGACTAATTTAGGTTGATTGGGCGGTCGGTCGCTGCGCACCATAATCACCTCTTGGGGGGGCGGCAGGATCTCTGAATACCTCGACAATAGGCCTCGTCCTCTGATGAATTGCCCAGGCGATATTTGTCAGGAAAAATGAAACAGCTTGAGGGAGCATGCTGGGAATGCAGAGGGGCAGCGCATATCGTCAATCAGAACACACATGTAGGAGGAAGTGCCAGCCAAACCGGTCTCCTTTGTAGCGAGTCCTTAAGCGAGAGAGGAGGGGTGGAGGGATTTCCACTGGCCCTCCCCATGCATCAGTTTAGTGACAGATGGAGGGGATTATTTAGAAGGAGAGAACAAGGAATAGGTGAGAGGAGAGGATTCTCTCCGATGTGACTGGCTCCCTTCCTCCTCTCCCTCGATCTCTTTCCTTTCGACAGCCTTCATTGATGTTGTAGAGCACAAGCTGTGGCCTTCACAAAGATGATTGCAGTAGCGCCCTAAATACCAGGATAAACAATAGCTTTGTACCATCCGTGATGCATAAACAATACCCAGATTATACCAAATGAAGGAATAATTATGCCTCTCTTGATATCCCGTCTCTCCATTTTTGAGTAGTCATCAAAATACATACACCCCCTTCATTATCCTCGCCATCTTTCTGGGCGAAACGCCTTTATCGCTGAATTTCCATAATCACACAAACAGTTGACTCACATCCTTCAGTGTTGCACGCTGCAGATTGAGAGGTAAATATTTATTCAACGTCTTCTCATTATAGGGCCTCTGTGTCTATCAGTAAGCTAAGGCAGGACAGGCAGTAATTACAAATGTGATTGGGAGTGGGACAAGATGGGATGATACTAATGATGGCAGAGGCTCTACCTTCCCACATGATACTATAGTATTCATTGTAGCATTTCCAAACATTACGGTAGTATTTACTGTAGTGTTGCAGACATGAAGATATGTAGATATGCATATTCTTAGTACCATTTGAAAGGAAACACTTTGAAGTTTATGGAAATGTGAAAGGAATGTAGTAGAATATAACACAATAGATCTGGTAAAAGATAATACTACCATTCTTTTGTATTTTTTCTGCACCATCTTTTAAATGCAAGAGAGGCCATAATGTATTATTCCAGCCTAGGTACAATTTAGATTTTGGCCACTAGATGGCAGCAGTGTATGTGCAAAATTTTAGACTGATCCAATGAACCATTGTATTTCTTCCAACATTTTGTGTCAAGACTGCCCAAATGTGCCTAATTTGTTAATTAATAAATATTCATGTTCAAAATTGTGCACTCTCCTCAAACAATAGCATTGTATTATTTCACTGTAGTAGCTGCTGTAAATTGGACAGTGCAGTTAGATTCAAGAATTTAAGCTTTCTGCCAAAATCAGATATGTCTATGTCCTGGGAAATGTTCTTGTCCCGTGGACTTACAACATCCAATTTGGTAGGCGATTTTCATTTTGAGAGTCAAAACCTGTGAAAAATGGTAAAAGGAAAAGAATTGGAATCCGACAAAATAATATATAGTCTATAATTCCCTACACATGCTAGCGCACAAACACATTTACACCCACTGGTGCTCAGCCGGTAGTTAACATACTTCTCACCATCGCTCAGAGAATACAGGTCTGATCACTAAGGGCAATTTGCTCGACTGCACCCCTTTTCAAGTTGCATAACCGTCTGTGACCAAATGACTGTGTGGGGCACTCCTAGCAAAAAATAAATATAAAAAAAGAATGAAAGCAGAGAAAAAAAGAGAGTGATAGGGTGGTAACAATCGAAAACTTTGCACCCAGCGCTTGAAGGGGCTTCCCTACATATAAAGAGAGTTTAGATTGACCTCCACCTGACCTGCATGCATGAGTGATCAAAGTATAAATTCAGTAGTAAAAAATCGTAGTATATACTATAGTAATTACTGTAGTGTTTTTGCAGACTGTAGTATTTACTGTGGTATTTACTGTAGTGTTTTTGCAGACTGTAGTATTTTTTTGTTTTGTTATCTTTGACGTCGCAGTGGGGGCTTTGTCCTTGAGGAAAACGACTGGACAAAATACTAAAAGAGCAAATTTTCCATAACCGGTAGGTAGGACTGAGGGCTGAATGGATAGTTCAGCGCTTCTGCTCTTGTCTATAACTATGGTTTCTCACTAATGGGTGGCACAAATTGGGATATGGGAGGAGGGGAATGGGCAGGGTATACAGTATATACTTTAGTAACTACTGTCGTGTTTTTACGGACATTGATGTAGTATTTACTGTATGGTTTTTGCGGACTTTATTGTAGTGTTTTGCAGTTTGTAGTATTTACTATAAAGTGTTATAGTACTACACATGATCGCGGTATACTACAGTGTGTACTATAGTATACTACAGTTTACCACTGTATTCTATAGTATGTGCTGTAGTATTCTATAGTAAACTGTAGTGATCTTTTAATGTGGGTTATCTCTGTCCAACGTCCTGCTGAGACTGAGGCTGTCCTAATATGGACACCCATGGATTGGTTTCACATGGACAGGGATTTGGGGCCCATGAATTTAAGTACACATGTTTACTGTACTGACATGGGAGCAGTCGTTCATGAGATGACGTGGTTCATCTCATTATTGCCAAGTTTTACTGTGGACATATGGCTTCCTACTGTGTGTGATTTGGTTGCCAGATGTTATGTCCTTCGTCACTGTATTAGGCCTTATAGTTGTTATTGTATGATTTATCGTAAATACAAAGTTATGACAATGAACATAAACCCTGTTCCACACCATTGGCTCTTGGTTTAGGTTCTTAGTGCTTTGTTATTTTTGCTACATTTTTCTATTTATTTTTCTTTTGTCCAGTGTTTAATGCCTTGAAATTAATTCAAGTCTAACCAAAATAGCACACAGGTCACGCAACAATACGAGTTGTCGTTTTAGTGGGTAAAATGGGACTATGAATGACGATGAGTTTGTTCATGGGAAACATAGGGAAGAGAGAAAAAGAGGGGAAGGAAGGAAAACAGCCCGGGGGAATTGTTTCACTCAGTACTTGGTCTGATCAGTCTTACAGGGACTATTACTGGGGTTTCACCAGTGGACTTCTCCCTGGTTTAACTTAGGAACAATGTATTGACCTTTTCCAACACTTCTCTCATCAGCACTGCCAGTTAAGCAAAGCATTCACCATCTTGTTTTTTTCTCTCTCAAGAGAATAAAACCAGCTACACTTTATTGTGATGAAAAGGCTCTGGCTTTCATTTTTCCCCTTCAGTGTTCACCACGTTTTTAGACAGAACGCTGGCAGTCTCCTTCCCTGTAAGCAATTTCGGTAAACTGCTGTTGGTTCAGCATGTGATTGAATAGCAATAACTCTGACCCTCTTCATTTCCACCTCCAACCAAATGGAGGGAGGAAGCCAGACTCTGATGGAATAGTAAGTGAATCAATCTTCCTGCACTGAGTAGCCATCTTGCAAAAGCCGAAATCATTTGTTTTGATCGAATGCTAAAACTTCAGACAAGTAAAATCTTGGCATTTTCTGATGATTTCTGATCTTTGTGAGAATCAATCCCAAATCATATTGCAAATAAATCAAATGTCTGCTTAGTATTAGCATTCGCCAAAACTGCACTAGGACGCCTATTGACAAGTTCAGCAATTACTGCTTTGTTTGACCTTTCAAGAAATAGTCCCGTCTCAAAATAGAATGCAAAGACCTACGTCAGAGTTATCGTGAGCAGACACACAATAAATACTCAACTTATTTTTTTGCTTAGAGAGCGAGATTCGGAGAGATCAATTCAGTCTCAACATTGTGTATTTAATATGGTATCTAAACATTTCCCCTGGTACTCTCTCTTTTGCCTTCATTTCGCAGCCAGCCAGAGCAGAGGGGGGGTCAGAGCGCTGGAGACGTGCTGTATTTAAACTGCCTTTGAACCCCGGCTACATCTGACGTTTTTGTGTTTTTATATTGATATTGATATTTTCCCCTCATTCAAAGTGTTGGCCCTGCCATGCAGACACAACAGCCCAGCAACTCAGACATGGCACAGACACCATCTGTGTCACACACTTTCATCCTGACATAGGACGAGAGAAGAGAACTTAACAGAGCGGCTTTGAGGCGAACGTGACGAAGGAGCGGTGGGAAGGTTTAATTACGTTGTAATTGTCTCGCTTGACGATTAAGAGGCTGATTACCGCTCTGAGAGCACAGGGCTTTCTGAAGAGAGGAAAAACCGGGCAAAACTCTAAGACCCTAATCTAATGGATCTCCAAGTAGCTTCACAGCCACACACACACACACACACACACACACACACACACACACACACACACACACACAGACGCACACAGATTACATGGGTGTGGATAAACCCAGGCATATGATCGAGTGTTATTTTTGCTCTTCTAGTGTCTTGGCTGCATGGTGTTAGCGAACATGTCATGGCACAGGATTGCCTTGACACGTTTTAATGTAAACAATTGCCTCCTGGTGTAACAGAAACGCATTCTAATACCGTACGCAATCATGCGCACAAAACGCACACATCAGAGAGCGGATGCATGACATGTTTGTTCACCTCCCTTTTTGCTCTCCCCAAGGGTTGTTACTGTGATATGGCCTGGTTTCGGTGCCTGTGAGCCGGTGCCATACAGGTGGCAGTGAGCAAGCAGGCAGGCAGGGACACAAAGCCAGTTAACCGGTACAGTGCCACTGAGGTGTAAATAACAGTCTGTGCTGCAGTCTGATCTCACACAGGTCTGAGTGGCCCCAGGAAGCACCCTGGCTTTAAATGCCACAGGTAACTTCTGCGATGCGAATCCCTCTGCGGATGAGGGGAATGCTGGGCTCACACGGGTATATACAATTACAGTATGCACTGAGTGTACCAATCATTAGGAACGGTTGCCCTCAGAACAGCCTCAATTCGTCGGGACATGTCAAAAGCGTTCCACAGGGATGCTGGCCCATGTTGACTCCTACTGTATGCTTCCTACGTTTTGGCTGGTTGTCCCTTTGGGTCTTGATACACATGGGAAAATGTTGAGTGTACATTGTTCAAAGGCACTTAAATGTTTTGTCTTGTTCATTCAGCCTCTGAATGGCACGCATACACAATCCATGTCTTATTGGATGCCAAGTGACATCAATAAGGGGTCATAGCTTTCACCTGGAATTACCTGGTCAGTCTTAGACAAACACAATCACATGTAGGGCCCTGTAAAATCTGCGCTGTGGAGAACACGGACGGAATCACGGACATTGAAACAGAATTCAACCATTTTCAAAAATGTATTGAACTTAGTAGGAAATTAACTAAATGTATCCGACTTGTTAGAAAATGCATTAATTTCAACAATATATATCTTTTTTATTGCACTTAGTAGAAAGTCAACTGAATGTGTTGAATTTATTATAAAATGTGTTCATTGGCCCAAGATTATCATAAGCCATGAACAAAAGGCATCGGTGTGATTTTGTATTTTCCTTCAACTTTTTAAGAGGAAATGGCACAGGAATGCCCCTGTCTGTGTGTGTTTGTCTGCCTATTTGTGTAGCCGTTAGCGATTATGCTAATGTCATGACAACCGTCTTCTGGTAGATGGAAAGGCTTTAAAAAAAACTTCTAAATTAAATGTTAACGACAAATTAGCCTATTCCTAACTGGCAGAATATCCTGATTATTTACATCAATCCAGTGGCCGTTTTTTATGTAAACTCTGCAATCACATTAGCACTATAGAAACATCGCTAACCAAACAAAGGTTTCTGGCTGGTGCTCGGTTGAATTAAAGGTTAACTACACACAAATGTATTCAAAATGGTCTCCTGATGTGTTTTAAGCCTTGTTGTGGACGTACAACATCCAATTTGGTAGGCGATTTTCATTTTGAGAGCGAAAACCTGTGAAAAATGGTAAAAGGATTTTTTTTACATTTCTTATAATTCCCTACACATGCTAGCGCACAAACACGTTTACACCCACCGATGCTCAGCCGGTAGTTAACATACTTCTCACCATCGCTCAGAGGATACAGGTGTGATCACTAAGGGCAATTTGCTCGACTGCGCCCCTTCTCAAGTTGCATAACCGTCTGTGACCAAATGACTGTGTGGGGCACTCCTAGCAAAAAATAAATATTAAAAAAGAATGAGAGCAGAGAAAAAAAATAGAGTGATAGGGTGGTAACAATCGAAATCTTTGCACCCAGCGCTTGAAGGGGCTTCCCTACTTATAAAGAGAGTTTAGATTGACCTCCATCTGACCTGCATACATGAGTGATCAAACCATAAGAGCTGATGGGGAGAAAGAGGCCGTCTTTTCCCTCTGTTCTTTCCCTCCCTCTCTCTCTCTCAGGCTGTTTCGTTTGGTCCTGAGGCCCGGCTGGGCACCAACTTCACTGCAGTGATTTGTCCTCCACACTTACCAACCTTGCTGAGTTTTTTTGAGAGCTCTGATTCCAACTTGGCTCAAAGAGAAGGGTGTAAGAGCAACAATTCTGTAGGCCTGCCATTTGTTCCAGGCGATCACTTCAGAGAGAATAATTATTGATGGGAAGATGGATATGTTCTTTGTTTTGCGTGTCTTCGTAGACAGAGAGGTAGCAGCTGTTTGAAGACTTCTGTGGAGTAGCAAGAAAGGTACACACACTCGTACTCGCGCTACTAGGTCAGTGCAAGGATTGGTGTGGTGTTCCACTTTGACACCTGGACGTGCAGTAGCAAATAATCCTTATTCCTATTCCCTTTTCTTCCTCCTAAACAACAGATCTTCCTTAGTTAACTGACGGTCCTACACTACTGCTCCTCTACTTGCAGCAGGTGAGATGAACAATGTTAGGGCTTCTTACAGTACCCAGATGAAGACTGCTTGTCTGTTGAAAGGTTGGTTATTCAGTTATTGCATCTGAGCTCCGAGTGTGCGGCTCTCCTTTCCTTATTCAAGGGTGTTACGGCTTTCTAGGTGTGAAGGAGAGTCGGACCAAAAATGGGGGTATCTCTCGGGCTTCCATCTGCGTCGCCATGCTGCCTCTTCATACCAGCGCCTCTCAGCTTTTCTCCGCCTCCAGTTCTTCCTCCTCGCGTCTTTCTCCATTTAGGATTTCCTCCCAAGTCCAGAAATCCTTATTATGCATCTCCTGCTGCTGCTGCCTGTTGACACGCCGCTTGGTCCTGTTGTGGTGGGTGATTCTGTTACGGCTTTCTAGGTGTGAAGGAGAGTCGGACCAAAATGCGGCGTGTAGATTGCGATCCATGTTTAATAAAATGAAGCAACACGAATCCAAATACAAACACTACAAAAAACAATAAACTTAATGAAAACCGAAACAGCCTATACTGTTGTAAATAAACACGGACATCAGGACACTAAGGACAATCACCCACCAAACACTCAAAGAATATGGCTGCCTAAATATGGTTCCCAATCAGAGACAACGATAAACACCTGCCTCTGATTGAGAACCACTTCAGACAGCCATAGACTTAACTAGAACACCCCACTAAGCTACAATCCCAATACAAACACACCACATACAAAAACCCATGCCACACCCTGGGCTGACCAAATAAATGAAGACAAACACAAAATACTTCGACCAGGGCGTGACAAAGGGCTTCTTACAGTGACCCCTTGACTTTTTCCAGATTCTGTTACATTACAGCCTTATTCTAAAATTCATTATTTTTCCCCCCCTTCTGTCTACATACAATGTCCCTAAATGACAAAGCAAAAACAGGTTTGTAGAAATGTTTGCTAATTTATATGAAAATTATGGATATTGTGTGTAGATTCCTGAGTATTTTTATTTATTTTTTTAAAGCCATTTTAGAATAAGGCTGTATAATGTAACATCATGTGGAAGAAGTCACTGGGTCTGAATACTTTCCGAAGGCACTGTATATTTTTCTGACTTCTTAACACAGCCTACAGTGAGCCTCTGGAGCTTGCTCCCTCATTGAATCACTGAATCACCAGCCCTCACATCACATTCGGCATTCAGTCTCATAAACAAGACCAAAACAATGGCTCCATGCCTCCCAGGTTTAGTGTCATTGGGCGCTGTCTGATTGCAGTATGGGAAAGTGTGTTATTTTCTGTGACACGCACCCACACACACACGCGCACACACACTGCCAAAATGGATGTCCTGAACTCACCAGAGATGGAGTTGCCTTTGGAGAAGAACAAGAGGGGGAATGCATTTTTAAAAATGCACAATTTTAACAGTGGTGCAGTTCCCAACATTTACTGCAGAATAGATCAATTGTAATTTTATGAATGTGACATAATGTAAAGTAGGATTTTTCACAACATTGCCGCCATACAAACAAAATATGGTATCTTTGGAAATTGCTTTTCTAGTGTTGCATTTTGAAAGGGGACTGGAGTCGGATGGGATGGACCTGGGATGAAGAAAGAAAGGCAAATGGATGTCAAAATGATTGATTTCTATTTTCTGGAAGTGCAATGTTTTGCAGTGGCGTAAAGTACTTAAGTAGTTCTAAAAAGTATTTTTACCAAACTCGTTTTTTTGTATATGTACTTTACTCTACTATTTACATTCTTGACAACTTTCACTTCACTACATTCCGAAATAAAAGAATGTAATTTTCCACCATACGTTTTTGATGACACCCATAGTACTCGTTACATTTTTGAATGCTTAGAAGGACAGGAAAATGCTGAAATACACACACTTATCAAGAGAAAATCCCTGGTCATCCCTGCAGCCTCTGATCTGGCGCACTCACTAAACACACATGGTTTGTTTGAAAAGTGTGCAAGAAAATGCTGCCGTTTGGTTAATATAAGGTATTTGAAATGATTTATACTTTTAATTTTGTTATTTAAGTTTATTTTAAACCAAATGCTTTTAGACTTTTACTCAAGGAATATTTTATTAGGTGACTTTCACTTTTACTTTAGTCATGTTTTATTAAGGCATCTTTACTTTTACTCAAGTATGACAATTGGGTACTTTTTCCACCACTGGTGTTTTTTGCTGTGAGTTGTATTCAGTTTCAGAGATATTTTTTTGTAAAATGATACCCCATCTGCATGCAAACTTGTTTTGATAAACAATCTGTGTAGCTGACGGTATTAATAGTATCTCATGTTGCCTAGTATTTGGGATATATTTTGTGAATTCAGTTAATTGTGGAACGACACCACCTTTTTATCTCCACAACATTTGTCTGCCGCCCCCCCCGCCCCCCCCATAAAAAATGATTTTATTTTTATAGAATTTTAAAACATACACTCTACCTGCTGTGAAGCCGCTCAAGATTTACATTACATTCAGTCATCTAGCAGACGCTCCCATCCAGAGTGACCCACAGGAGGAACCAGGATCAAGCGACCCCCACACAGTCGACTCGGGGACCCGAACCACGACCTCTCGGCCACTGGCCCAATGCTCCCAACTGTTAGGCCACCCGCCGCCCCAACCATCCAAGATCCCCCAACAGTCCCCTCAGAGAACTGCGCCTCAACCACCTAAGACTCTCGCACAGCCCCCCCCCACCCCAAAAAAACTCCCTCCATCCCCAAACCGCCCCCCATCTCCACCCCCTCCAAGCCATCATTCCTATCCAACCCAACCAAAACAACTACTCACCCGCAGTTCATGATTTGATTGCTTTGTCAGTAGAGTCTGGAACGGCCTTATTTTGGTGTGATTCTGCTGGAAGACCTTTTTTCCTCTGCTTATTAGTTATATCAGTGCGTCATATGTGCTCGTCGAGTCTGTGATTGTTCATGAGTCTGAGTTTGCGGACGAGTCCAGTAAAAGTACAAGTGAGACTTTGAATTTAAGCGAACGAATTAGCCAAGTAAGCGTGAATCACTAACACACATTGTAAGTCAGTTAAGTTGAACACCGGTGTGTGTGTATGCTGATAAAATCACGCTATCATCATGTCTTTATCATTGCGCTCATCTGTTGTGTCCTCCTAAACGAGATGATTTTGAGAGACCGGCCCTTAAGGCTAAGAACCATATTCATATTTGTTCGAACGATGAACCTAGCCTTAAGATGATTTTGCGAAACCGGCTCCAGGTTTTTGTTTCCCCCTGGTAGTTAATTGCACACACCTGGTGTCCCAGGTCTGAATTAGTCCCTTATTAGAAGGGGAGGATAAGAACCAGAAGTGTTTCGGCCGTCCAGGACCGACATGGAACAGCCCTTGTCCAAGATCAAGGTGCACATTAAAGCTGGAATCCTTAATGGTGAAACAGCCACGTCCCTTTGCGATATTACAACAACTAAGAAGTTACTGTAAACAACCAACACTGTTTCTTCCCCCTCTGACATCATTGCATGAGCGATAAAAGAATACATTATGTACTGCATTTTTTTTTTACCATGCTGCACGATGCTCCTCAGCTTGGAAACAAAAGCAACAACAGTGGTTGTGGGGTGGCCAGTAGCACTGTATCCCCCTATTGCGGTTTCTATTTTTAAGGCAGGGCTTGTTATTTATGCGTTTCATAATTGCAGTGCAGTGCGCCTGGCCGGAGGACTCAGGGAGGTGCCTCCTCATCTCGGCCCATTAACTTCTTTTAATACCTCTCGGCGGTGGCAAAAACCATCCATTCTACTTCCTCTCTCCCCCAACGTCAGCCCATCTGATTGAGGTGAGGAGAAGGCCAAGTGAAGCGGCAATGGCAGAGTGAGTCTAGCCTGATCACAGATTTTTTGTGTGCAGTCTTGCCAACTCCTACAGTCAGGGATGGGTAGGTTACTTTCTAAATGTAATCCGTTAGTTACTAGTTACCTGTCCAAAATTGTAATCAGTAATGTAACCTTTGGATTACCCAAACTCGGTACCGTAATCTGATTACATTCTGTTACTCTTAGATTCCAATTGAAGGACATCTATTTCAGGATAAACCAATGTTAAAGTGTACATAGCTGGCCATATATGGTTGTTCAATTTTACTTTATGGGTTTGTTGCTTAGGCTTCTTCTAACCCATCGCTTTCTACTACATATAATATAATTCAATTATATCATTACATTAAGTCCAAAAATGGATATAGCAACTACAGATAGACTTAAAGGGGCAATCAAAAGAGAGGAAGTTTGAGCATGTGTCCATTAGGCCTATGGATTTCTTTTTTTATCAGCATGAATTAGATTGAGCAATAAAAGACCCACTTTTATTCCCTAGGCTGGGATCCGCACTATGCAGCTGTTGCAAGACCACATTTTTCACTGGCTGTCCACTGGTTTCAAAAACAATGATTGATAGGCAGCTTAAACTTCTTGGGTCCAAATACACATTTAGATTTCTGAACAGCCATCCACAACAACCACAATCCGTAAGGCGCAAATAGCTAAATGAGAGAGCAGCAGTGTGGATATCATCAATGCGCTATGCAGATATTCATAATAAGTGATATCCGCATCGCCGTAGACTACGCCACTGCTTTCATCTTAACCTCCAAGCGTTTATGCAAATTGGATCATCTTTGGATGCCGACAACAGTCACTCCAATGGAAGACCTGGCTTGGACTGTAGCCTACAAAAGCCTATTCCTGCTCTTTTCCCGCAGTCATTAAACACATTTGGCGGGTCATCACAGTGGTCTCTGACTTGTGGTCAGACACGCTCAGGTGGAACAAACTTAAAGTTGGGCCTTTTTTTCCAATGCTGATTTGAATGTAATTGAGAAAACGGGGAAGTGTCGACAACAACAAAAAAATCGTAAACATCCTTTCTGAATTTAAAAGTAATCCTCCACGTAATCATCGAGCTTTTCAAATGTATCTGTAATCTGATTACAGTATTTTTGCTGGTAACGTAAAGAATTACCAGTTTGTTGTTGTTCCGTTACTCCCCAACCCTGCCTACGGTCATAGTTGACAAGACAGCGAAATAAAATAAAAAGATCTGGGATCAGGTAAGAGTGAATGGGGTGTAATCATTAACCGTTAGGAGGAACAGCCTCAGCCTTTGAGTTAATGGGATAAGAGCTTGACCAAGTAAGGACGGTTGAGTTGTTTAGTGGGAAGAACACTTACCTTTGGACATTGATGTCATCGACATCACATTGGACGTGTTGACATGGAAAGTGTACGTTTTCTGTCTCAAGTTGTATTAACACAGTTTAGAAGCCGATAGTGCTGTTTTATGAAAGGGGGACATAATAAATTCATAAATACAAAAATGTATATATATTTTTTTTAAATCAGGTTAAGACATTTTCATAAAAGCTCATCAACTTTCATTAGATGTTGTCGTAATTCAAATAACAGAGATTGGGCTAATGAAATTACAATAAACACTGGCAGAGTGGAACAGACACGCCTGTGACAGGAGATTACTGGCATATGACCTTTCAAGGAGATTGAGATAGATTCCTCATCAGGGAGACAGAGAGAGGGGGGGGGGGGTTGAGAGAGAGCGAGAGAGTGGGGTATGTGGTTTATAATAATGTAAGATCGTAGTAAGCCAGGGTTTTCAGAAATAGATTCAGTAACCTGTCAGATATTGAGCTACTCATGGGTATAGCCTACTTCATGCAGTTGACACACTCCCCCTGTCCTGGGATCAGTAGGATTCACACGGTATATGAGCCCAGTCTATAAGCGATGAGTGTCCCTTGCCGTTATACACAGGCATTAATGAGTTAAATGGACAAATCTCTCCAGCAACCACAGGAATCCATTTACAGTCAATCTAATCACTTTAAGGGGCTGGTATCAAATCCCCTTCTACCCTACAAGCCCCTTCTGCCCTTCAGAACATAATCAAGTAATTAAATGACCGAACATTATAATGAGGTATGGAAATCAGTGTTCATTATTTATTCAAATAGACAGATATTTTATTATTCAAATAGGATTTACAAAATCAGGCATATTACTGTGACGGTATTTTACCCATATAACCCCTACGACACTAGCCCTCCACCCCACATAACCTGTTAGATACCTGGCCCTGTGCCATAGATTTGTGAGAGATTTGCCAGCTCCAATGTTTGCTCAATGTGTGTACTGATATTTTACCAGCCTGTTTGTTTGTTCATTTCCTGTGTAGGTCATAACAGATGCCCTCTCCCTTCTCTCTCTCTTTCCCCCCCCTCTCTATCTCCCCCACCCCCCACCCCCCCTCTCTCTCGGCACAATGCCTCTCCCCTATCTGACCTAAATAACTTGTAGGCCGATGTACAGTATATTTATAGTCCTATGTACAGTATATGTATGCTGGTGTGCATGTAACTGATTTATGCTACCGAATATAAATTTAGTATTTAAATGTAGGCCTCGAAGTACTAGATCTCTCTGTTTCACTCAGTGTTGTCAGTTTTTATTTTAAATGTATGTAGTTCTGTCCTTGAGCTGTTCTTGTCTATTAATGTTCCGTATGATGTCATGTTTTATATATTGTGTGGACCCAAGGAAGAGTAGCTGCTGCCTTAGCAACATATAATGGGGATCCTAATAAAATACTAATACTCTTTCTCTTTCTCCTGTACACACACATCACTCCCTCTTTCTCCCCACCTCCCTCCCCACCTCCCTCCCTCCCTTTATCTCGCTCTCTCTCTCTCACCAGACACACACACACACACACACACACACACACACACACACACACACACACACACACACACACACCTGTGTCTGTCTCCCACTCTCACAAACATATCCGTAGGCACAAACGTACTTGTGTACTCCTAGAGGTCGAGGTGGTGACAGTTTTCATAACCCATAAATATGGACACTGTGCCCTTTCACCTCTCTGACTTGCATAGGTGTGTGTAATCCCATGCAGGGAGTTATTAAATAAAAAACACAGCTGCAGCAGGGGGTAACAAGGGTAACACCATAGTATCAGTTAATAATTCAATTCCGTAATGTTTAGTGTAGCCTTAAACCTGATTACAGCTAAATAATTTACTGCTGTAGAGGTCAAGGTCATGGCGTAAGGGTGGATCTACGTTAGTAAAGCAGGCAATGTAATGCACCATAAACGTCTTCCAATGTGCTTTTGCAATAGACACAAGCTCATAAATATGAACCCACCATAGAATGATGTCGGCTTATGAATGACATCTGAAGCATCTATATACTGTAGCTCTTTTATATGGGGATTTATGAAGGCTTCATTGAGTCATCGCAGGTTTAAAGTGGGACTGGGGAAAGAATAAGAGCATGGCGACGAAGTTGAATCGGGATGCAGGGCCTTGCAGAGCCGAGTCTGACTGCGTCCTGTTCCAGGTCATCATTAGATAGGCTGCATACAGGACAAGGGCCTTATTAATGGTCACTTTATCTTTGCTGAAGGACAAGCTGGCCTCTCTGATCTCTCTACTCTCCGTATAACCAAAAATTGGCTCTCGGTACTCAGCTACAAATGCAGGTTTGAAATGGGATCCTGACCGTTAGATCAAAGCAAAATATAACAAGTGAACGTGTACACACACACACACACACACACACACACACACACACACACACACACACACACACACACACACACACACATACAGCAAAACAAGCTGAGATGGCCACTATTGATTTCCTGTCATTATTTTGTAACTGTAGACTAACAGATGGTAGGGTACCACAGGTCCTGGACAGAATCTAGAGAAGTTCGTGCCCCTGTCTCAAAATACCCACTCTTACTCCTATTTGGCAGTGTATTGTATTTGTATTTTTCAGAAGCAGTTGTCGTCTCTTTGACACAATGGTGAAAAATTGACTGTCACCTGAAGAGATGGTTTTGCTCGACATGTCCAAGCTGTTGAGGAATCTTTACGACAGGAACTTGTCTCCTTGATTTTGTTCTTGACACTCCCGACCGTCACGGAACATTATGCTTTGTGGGCACTCTCTAAAAAAAAAAAACACACCATGTATTTACACCCATCTCAAACGAACATACTCTCAAGGGTGATTGTCTTTTGAAACAAAGGCACCTGGTAATTCACACAACCATGGACTTGTAATGCAGGTGGAAATGTTGTGATGCTATAGCTATGGCACCTATGTCATCAGCCGCTGACTGTACCCGAATAGCTGACTTCCTTTTCCTTCTCACCCCGAGTGAGTCATTGGAACTGTATTATGCTTTAGAAAGCGCGAGCTCCAACGTTACTATAGTACGAATGATCACTGTGTGAATACAGACAGTCTTGATTCAGACTTTCTATCCTCAGGTCGTTTATACACTCGTTATTTTCTAAAAGATAGATTAACAGAGAGCACAGAAGAAAAGACAGCTAAGGCCTGTTGATGTCAGATCAGACAATTTGAAACAGGATCTCTCTCTCTCGCTCTCTCTCTCTCTGACACTGTCTTTCTGACACTGTCTCTTTGGGGGGCCGAACTCCAAAGGTTCTTATAAATTAGTACTAACCATTTAATTATCCTCTGCTGTTAGACAGGCTCCCCATGCCTGACCCAAGCCCCCAAGACTGGTGTCCATTACCATGAGCACAGTCAGAGACAAATCTCTGTCTCAAGTTGTTCCTATCGCTTTCCGATGGAAAGCTGTTTCTTGTTGAAATATCTCTAAAAGGCAGTGGCCATTGAAAGGAAAGCTTTGGTTTCTGCCTTTGTCATTGTGGATCTGTGAGACATGGTTTGATGGGTGGTTATTGATGCGGAGGGCAGGCTTGTCTCATGTAATAAATGTAGGAGGTCGTACTGTATGTAATTCAAGTTTATTGGATCAGGTTCTCGCCTGTGAAAGTTGAAAGGGCTTACGGAAGGGGACAGTCAGTGTATTGTGTTCTCGGCTATAATTGAGAACTGCCATGTCCTCATCGGGTGCTTGTGAACTGTATTGTCTTAGTATTTTTCTATGTTTTTTTATTTATTCATTTTGGTGACTGCTTGATGCTTCGAATACCTTAAGTATTTGATTTGAGAAGAGTTCTGGCATTTAAAATTTGCAGGTTTCATTGTAAGGTAACACTTTTCAATGTCACATGTCATAACAGCTGACATAACTTGTCATAACCTTTCATAAAACGGTCATAACACTGTCATGACACATACAGCACCAGTCAAAAGTTTGGACACACGTACTCATTCAAGGGTTTTTCTTGATTTTTACTCATTTATACATTGTAGAATAATAGAGAAGACATCAAAACTATGAAATAACACATATGGAATCATGTTGGATCAAAAAAAGTGTTAAGCAAATCTAAAATATATTTTTGAATCTTAAAAGTAGTCACCCTTTGCCTTGATGACAGCTTTGCACACTCTTGGCATTCTCTCAGCCAGCTTCACCTGGAATTATTTTCCAACAGTCTTGAAGGAGTTCCCACATATGCTGAGCAATTGTTGTCTGCTTTTCCTTCACTCTGCGGTCCAACTCATCCCAAACCATGTCAATTGGGTGGAGGTCGGGTGATTGTGGAGGCCAGGTCATCTGATGCAGCACTTCATCACTCTCCCTCTTGGTCAAATAGCCCTTACACAGCCTGAAGGTGTGTTGGGTCATTGTCCTGTTGAAAAACAAATGATAGTGCCACTAAGCGCAAACCAGATGGGATGGTATATCGCTGCAGAATGCTGTGGTAGCCATGCTGGTTAAGTGTGCCTTGAAATCTAAATAAATCACTAACAGAGCACCCTCAAACCATCACACCTCCTCCTCCGTGCTTCACAGTGTCAACCACACATGCAGAGATCATCCGTTCAACTACTCTGCATCTCCCAAAAACACAACAGTTGGAACCAATAATCTCAAATTTGGACTCATCGAGACCAAGGCCAGATTTCCCCCGGTCTCAATGTCCATTGCTTGTGTTTCTTGGTCCAAGCAAATCTCTTTTTCTTATTGGTGTCCTTTTATTAGTTGTTTCTTTGCAGCAATTTGACCATGAAGGCCTGAAGGCCTAATTCACACAGTCTCCTCTGAACAGTTGATGTTGAGATGTGTCTGTTACTTGAACTCTGTGAAGTATTCATTTGGACTGCAATTTCTGAGGCTGGAAACTCGAATGAACTTTTCCTTCGCAAGCAGAGGTAACTCTTGGTCTTCCTTTCCTGTGACGGTCCACATGAGAGCCAGTTTCATCATAACTCTTGATGGTTGTTGCGACTGCACTTGAAGAAACTTTGAAATGTTCTGTATTGACTGACCTTCGTGTCTTAAAGTAATGATGGACTTTTGTTTCTCTTTGCCTATTTGAGCTGTTGCCATAATATGGACTTGGTCTTTTACCAAATAGGTATATCTTCTGTATACCACCCCTACCTTGTCACAACACAACTGATTGGCTCAAACGCAATAAGGAAAGAAATTCCACAGATGAACTTTTAACAAGGCACATCTGTTAATTGAAATGCATTCCAGGTGACTACCTCATGGTCTGATTGATAGAATGCCAAGAGTGTGCAAAGCTGTCATCAAGGCAAATGCCAAGAGTGTGCAAAGCTGTCATCAAGGCAAAGGGTGGCTACTTTGAAGAATCTCAAATATAAAATATATTTTAGATTTGTTAGGCACTTTTTTTGGTTACTACGTGACTCCATATGTGTTCTTTCATACTTTTGATGTATTCACTACAAAGTAGAAAATTGTAAAAATAAAGAAGTGTGTCCCAACGTCTGACTGGTACTGTGTTTGTACACCTGTTGTGACATAATGTAACATATATATATATATATGTTACATTATTTTATGACAGCAACATAACGTTAAGTGTCTAAGCATCAAAATCTACCCAGGCAAAACATTCCACAGCCCACTTGTCAACACAATTTTTAGGGTGTATAACATTTTCTGAAATTGATCATGTTGAATAATTATTGTCATTGCGCAAATATTGATGGCAGACATGCACCTACCCCGATCCTGATGACTGGGAGGAATGCAGGAGCAAATTTCAGGAGCAGGCAAAGCCACCCTCTTTGACTGATGACTGACATAAAGGCATGTACATAATAGGTCTATCTGGCTTATATGATTCTGATGGTCATAATGCTCCATGACAGTGTCATAAAGAGCATTTTCTTAGTCCAAGTGACACAGGATGGTCATAATGATTCATGTCAATGTCACAGTGTAAAGCATAACTTTGAAGAATTCATTACAACAACAACAAAGGATTTAAGAGACAAACTTACAAACGGAAAGGAAACTTCTTGGTAGGGAAAAGGTACATTTGAATAAACGTGAGTTCTGACACTCTTATGTAAATGTCATAACCAGCCATAAAACAACACAATGTATTTCACACGTATATATATGGTTTATTACAGTGTTATGACCATATGACAGGTTATGACAGCTGTTGTGACATTTTATGACGTGTTATGACGCTAGGTGTCAAGCAAAGGGTTAGTAAATAGGCTTTTGCAAACGAATCGATACGCTCCAATCTCAGCGCTCACCCAATGCAGACAGAAACAAAATAAATAATTACCTGAATCTCACAACAATCAGGGGATTTTGCTCCGTGTTTGTCCTCTTTCGAATAGAAATGGCTGGAAAATCTTCTGGCCCTACTGTACTAGTTAATTTTCTATAGCATGATTGTGATTCCTTCCATTTTGTAATCCCCTACCCTAGTCCCTTACCTCATGGGTACCACCGGGACGATCCAGACAAAGTCCCATCAGTCTAACTTGACCCCCTCAGTTGTAATCGGCTCTATGGGGTTCCCGTGCCTATGGTTAATAGTTTGGCGGAGACGAAGAGCGAGTGCTACAGCAGCTTACCTGGGAGATTACAGTATCAGCAATTCAACCCACAATGCCACCTTTCTGGAATTTTCATCCGCCCACCATTAGCCTAGCTTTTTCTGCAACCCTGGCAGTAAGTCTCAAACAGTGGGTCGTTTTCACAATGTCCTGACATAATTTTTGTCAAAGTTGCGCAGTCAGTGCACATCATGTGGATGTGAGTTTAAATGGGACAAGTGGGATGCATTTTTTTATTTATTTTTTTGAAGCAGGAGCAGACATAAACATTCCACAATAGTAAATACAACATCACAGTGTTCAGTCTGCAATGGAATTGTTATGTCTGTCGCTGCATTAAAAAAGAGCAGCACAATTGTCCCTTTTAACTCCGATCCACATGATGTGCACTGACTGCGACTTTGAAACTGGGTAAACCGCCCACTGATGTTTGAGAATTCAACATTACTGTCAGTGCCTGCAACTTTGACAACTCTACAGACATCACACATGTTGTGTTTACTACTGTGTGCATTGTTATGTCTGGTGCATCGTTGTGTAATTCAGTGGGCAGCTGTCGGCATATTCATAAAATGGACATGGCAAGGCTGTGTGACCCAGTGTCATACACCTACACAATGGATTATCTATGACTCCATTTAAAATATATATATATATATATATATATATATATATATATATATATATATATATATATATATATATATATAGATATATATATATATATTTCATTTTAACTTTATTTAACCAGGCAAGTCAGTTAAGAAAAAATTCTTATTTTCAATGACGGCCTGGGAACAGTGGGTTAACTGCCTGTTCAGGGGCAGAACGACAGATTTGTACCTTGTCAGCTCGGGGGTTTGAACTCGCAACCTTTCGGTTACCAACGCTCTAACCACTAGGCTACCCTGCCGCATATATATATATGTATGAAAACCAGAAGACATCGGTAGCTGGCAACTTTTCTGAGACAATTCTTATTTTTCTTCTCAATGAATAAAAATATACTTTCATGTTTTAAGGGAAGGCTGGCTGGCACAATCCTAACTATCAAGGATCATCAACGATAATTAGTGTCACTACATTAGCCCCTTTTAGTATTCCGGTCTTTCTCAATTCATTAGAAGTTGAATGGGATTTTATTGGTTTGACAGTTATAACATGAATCGGGGGAGAGTCGGAAAAGCTTGTAAGGTTGAATTGACACAGGCGATTTATGAAGGGATCGACGCTCAACTTGGGGCCAAAACCACAAAGAGAGAGAGAGAAAAAGAGAGAGGAATAGGAGATTTGTAGTCTTACTTCACTGTTCCTTTTTGCTGTCCCCCTGGCTTTTTGTACTCTGGTCTTGTTTGTTTTTCGTCGGCACAACCTCCTTTCAATCATTGGGCTGACGTTCTCCTCGGCTGGCTTCAGCCCTGAACTCTCTCACCTCTTCCATCGCTCTCTGTCTGCGACTCTCTGTCTCCCTTTGTCTCTGTTTCAGACTCCACTGGGTTCTCAGTTAAGACTCCATATTGATATTTGTGGTCCTACACTGGTCCATTAGTGTTTACCTCCGTGTTTAACTTGAACCCTCTAAGAGATTAAAACGATAGTTGTGATAATGTTTTAAACTGACTGTATGGGAACATTTTGTACACAGCAAATTGGCCAGTGTTACCTAGTGTTGATTTTTCAGTGTAATGTTTCTACAGTTGATTCAGTAGTTAAATTAACTCTGTAAAGAGGTCAAGTAACACTCAGTGGTGTAAAATACCCTCAGTCCTGGTGTTAATAACCAGAGTTGAGTGTGATTGTATAATTTTTAATCTGTGTAGAGTAAAACACTCAAAACCACGCCCATCAATATCATATTTCCCAGCATGCCCTAAAGCAGGTTGATTTTTGAATGGTTTGTTTCAATGTCTGTGTTTTTGTATGTACATTGATTGATTGCTTGATTGATCTTATGCTATACAAAGATAAATAACATGCATTTTTATAAACTAATCAAATCTTGTTAGTAGTTGGACTTTTTGCACTTGTTTCTGAGATGGTTGATCCAGTTTAGACGGTTTAGGTCGTCTCATTTATCAATCTTCCTTACCATGGCAGTCATTCTGAATGCGGGTTGCAGGTGATTAAAAGTTCCAGTTGTTGAATATCCTCTCTCTGTGACTTGATGCGGCCTGTAAACCAGGAGTTTCCTAACACCAATGTGTTAGGGTTTGACTAGGCCCACAAAGAAAGGCCTTATGATATACAGTATGTAGCCGTTCTCGGAAGAACCCTTCAAAGAGGTTTATTGGAAAAACATTTAGATGATAAAAGGGTTCTTGGTAGAACCATTTCTAGAGGGTTCTGGTAAGAAACCCTCTACAAATAGAACCAAGTAGAACAATTAACAGGAGTTTTTATGATTAACCCTCTGTAAATGGTCCTACCAAGCACCAAAGCCATGAGTCTCCTGAACACCTAACCATATGGTTTTCCGGACTATCTGCATTGTGTGACCCCACCCCAACCCCTCTTTTACGCTGCTGCTACTCTCTGTTTATCATATATGCATAGTCACTTTAACTATACATTCATGTACATACTATGTCAATTGGGCCGACCAACCAGTGCTCCCGCACATTGGCAAACCGGGCTATCTGCATTGTGTCCCGCCACCCGCCAACCCCTCTTTTTACGCTACTGCTACTCTCTGTTCATCATATATGCCTAGTCACTTTAACCATATCCACATGTACATACTACCTCAATAAGCCTGACTAACAGGTGTCTGTATATAGCCTTGCTACTGTTATTTACAAATGTGTTTTTTCTTTACTTACACCTTTTTTTCGCACTATTGGTTAGAGCCTGTAAGTAAGCATTACACTGTAAGGTCTACACCTGTTGTATTCGGCGCACTTGACAAATAAACGTTGATTTGAAATAAGGTTCCCCTAGGAGGAAAAAACCGAAGAACCCTATTTAGTTTTACTCAGCACCTTTATTTTCCAAAGAGTGTAGATAATTCACTCGCGTCCTTCCTAATGCCGGCCACTACTCCACAGTTGGTGGCGGTTAGTGCTGAAATCGCAGCTTCATCGTGTGGCAGTAATATCTATAATGTTCCTTCCTGTGTATGTTTTGGCTCACCTGGGTTACATGTGGAGCTGTATTGTCACTGAACGTCCCTGTATGACAAATGGAGAACATTACATGTTTGAATGAGATTTAATCAGGGTTTTCTTACCTATATTGTCCCTACTCTACCATTCTGGTCATCCTGATTCTATTAGTTGCTATGTTAAGGACCTTCCTCAGCTTGATATTGCAAGAGAGTGGTAGTTTTTCCAACAAATGTAATAGGATGATTAGATGTGAAACAGATCATGGAGGCGAGGTTGTGTTGTCATTCAAAAGCAATGAGGAGGACAAATAAATTGTGGGAATGCATGTTAAGACACCACACGAGGGAACAGAAGGCAGAAGAGTCGAGGAGAACATGAATGTATGAAAACACCAATACATTAGGGAGTGAGAGACAGAGGGAGAGGGGGGGGGACTTCTTATGTCTCTCTGTTTTTCCTTTACCAAACGATCTGCCGGTGTTTCTGCTTCCACTCCTTTTTAAATAGCAATCCCAATTTGGGTCATCTGCTGTGAAGTGTAGTTGTTTGTTCGGCCCGAGGCAATGTCTTAACTTAACTAAGGAAGTGGAATGTGTGCTGAGCGGGACAGCACCTCGATTAAAAGAGAAACGCGGTTGTGCACCTTGCAATCAAATCAGGGGTGCCCCGGGTCGTGCTTTCTAGCATCGACTGTAGGGCTAAACTGTGATTGGTGCAGTGCATTCTGGGTATGAGCATGCCATGTAGGAGACGACGTGTTTCTGTCAAACAGGAAGGATTATTGCTTTGGTTTCCAGGTGTTATGATTCAGAGGATTCGTTCTGTTATGTTTATCGATCACATTTAGACTTTTGCATAAATTAATCCGGGTTCATGTAAAAGGGATGGCTGCTTCCAATACATCTGTATAATGTACGTGATAATACCATTCATGTTTTTTTTACGGTCGCCAGGCAGTCTCTGCCCACTGTCCAATCTTCTCTCCATCCCTCTCCTCCCTCTACCCCTTCCGCCTCTCATTTCACATCTCAGAGATAAGCCTGCTTTTCTTACTCTCTTATCCCTCTCTCTCCCGTGCTCTGTCTTCCCTCTCTCGCTGTCTCTGTCTCTCATCTCTTTTTTTTCTCTCTCTCCCCCCTTTGCTCACTCTCGCTGCCCCTATCTCTCCCCGTCCCCACTCCTTCCCCTCTACCTCACCTCCTCTCTCCTCTCTATCTCTCTGTCCTTCTCTCCTTTTTCTCTCTGTCTCTTTCTCTGTGCAGAGATAAGGTTGGCTCTCCCTCGTGGGTTCTTGGTGTCGATACTAATATGTGGCTATCATCGATGAACTGTCAGACCCCCCCCCCTCCCACCTCCCTTCCCCTGACCTTCCAAATATACTGGAACTTCTAACAAAAAATGTGTTGTACACTGCAGTCTTGATTGCATGACCCTACATTTTTCAACCTCCAAAAAGATATAACAAATCACATAGAGGGCTATCTACTATTGGGGTTAGTTTTAATTGCATGGATTAACTTACCCTTCTTTAATGGCATAGTGCTTAAGAAAGTACTAACCCTCATTCCCTAATTCTTCTTCTTTCTAATTAGAACAAAAACACTTTTGTAATCTTATCACATAGGCCTACAATATATGCATTGCGATTAGTGCAGAGCCTGTCTGGTGTAGAAATCCAATAGCTAGCTTATGAAACAGGAATTAATGCCTAGGATATAAGTGGCCTTTAACATAAATCGTCCAAAGCTTGCACAAAATACCGAACACCCACACTGGAGAATGCTGTGGACTTCACCCTGTACAGGCCAGACACATCGCTCACTCCATCACCTGTCTGGTTAGGATATGAGAAGGAAAACATGTCAGGAGGGAATGTGCTGATGTGTCTTGACCCTTCAGTGGAGTCATCAGAAGTGAGGGATCCATGTGGAGGAGAGCAGGAGAGAGGCAGTGAAGAGACAGTGAGTGACAGAGGAAGCGTGGATGAAGTGGGGGAGAGTTGGCTCTTACCTCTCCTGATGAAGCCTAATTGTGTTTTCTTCTCGTCCTCTGGGAGATGGGCATGACCTTTGAACTTCTCCCCTGGGGGTTAGAGATGCTAGTCTGAGGTGGAGTTCGTTCTGTACCATTAAAACGCCTTAGAGGTAAAATGTGATGACTCGCGGTAGGGTACCTCTGTGTTGTATTGATTGAAGCATGAATGAAAGCGTAGGATGAATCTTTCATATTTGATATAGAGTAGAATTGGAAAAGTACGTGAGAAATTTAAAAAAATGGAAGACTACATTTGAAATAAAAATCATGGCAAGGACAGCTACCATCTAGCTGCACCTACACAAACAGTATATTTCTCTTTCTTCTCCAGGCAACAGTCTTTTCTTGGTCTCCTTTATCTCCGTTTGTTGGTCAATAACTGTCATTCAGGGGAGTTAGGGAAGTATTGCAGGCAGTGTTTCCCTATATGCATTTTGTGGCTGCCACTGCAAAAGGATTATAACATAATACAAATATTTTTGTTTTATTTTTTGGGATGGTAAAACGTTTCAAGCAAATGCCGTGTGGAGAGGCGGCAGTTACCACAGCACTTTTCAATCAGGTGTGGCGGCACCGCACAACTTTTTGATTTAGTTTTAAGAAAATATATTGATGCAAAGCATCAAAAAGAGGGACAAAGTGCTGTCTTTTAGACCGAATTGCCTCATTATTTGTCAACTTGCACACAATTTCTCTGTCCTTCAAATCAGAGTGTTGCTGCAGGCTCTTTGCGTGTCTTGATCAATCAGGTTCACGGAAATCGCGGGTCATTCGGGCCGGGTACTGTACAATGCACAAAGCTCAAGGCACTCTGGTATTTATTTACCAAGCGTGATAACACATCAATTCTGACAGACACAAGCAAAAACAACACAGCCTATACACATAAACAGTAGCAATCTGACATGCTGTATTGCGTGGAAACAATACTATTTTTCATTCTGATCATCTGTAGGTTACTAACAACAGCAGCTGCATAGTCTAGCCTAGTATGCGCCCTGTCCCTCTGACCAGGGTAAGCTATGCTGCTGCAATGTTGTGTATTTGTAGCTCATTTGTTTGTGAGAAAATGTGAATGGGATCAAATTTGGTTTATGTTCAAACTTGGGCTGACTAGGCTACCTAGATTTTTTTCAATCTAAAACGATTAACTGGGATTAACACAGAGAAAGCAACATGATTATCTCAGATGGTTGAGCTTGCTTTATGCAGCTTTGCATCGTGTAGGCCTGTCCTATGCAATTGTAGGCCATATAAAATGAACTCACAGTCTGTGCAGCTATTGTGTTATTATTAGGCCTACAGTTGTGTAGGGCAGACCTACACATTCCCGACCTGCATAAAGCAAGCTCAGCTCTGTGTGGGTTTGATTGTCCAATCATGTTGCTTTCTCTGTGTCAGTGTATAAGAAACCCCCCTAGTCCTTCTTTAAAATGTAATTTATATGAACAAGTACAATGTTGCTGCATTTTTTACAAAGGATTAATCACGTCATGTAAAATGTGGTTAGGTTCCCAGATCAGGAATAACTAGGGGCCCCAGAATGTTTTTCCTGCTACACCACTCAGGGGCCTGCCATGCTCCATCTGGTTTTCAGTGTAAACTTAAACAACTAAAACCATATTTAAAGTGTCTATATAAGATTATGAAGCAATATTTTTTTTAAATAAGATCATCTTTAAGATGAACACTCACCCAATAAATAATTGGACAGCCAGGGAGAATAAAAGTTTAGAAAAATGTCATGACTTCGGCCACTATAGATTTTGTTATAATGTTTGAGTCACTCAGATAGTATAAGAACAAGGCGTAAGCCATGGCAAAATGTGTATAATTGCAGGAAATGTGCTTTGAAAGTGCAATATTTGTTTCAGCCCCATAACAAGATGTAGAATTGCAGGAAACTGGCTTTAAACACAAGGAGTGACCGAATTCCATAACAACTTGAATGGTCATGATGGTCATTCTGAGCGTTGGTATTTCAAATGTGTAAATATACCATAATATATAATAAATTGCAAAATTAATGAATTTGTAATGCTAAAATATGCCTTAGGACACCAAGCATTATAATCAGACAATTTATTGATTGATCCATATGCACATAAATACTATAAATACTAAAATTAGACAGCACTGTATTTTCTGACTTTAAGACATGATTAGATTTGAAATTCATATTATTTTGTTTTGTCGTTTCAAAGGTTTAAACATACAAAGACGAAACAAGGAACAAAATGGTTTCATGTCAGTTTCCATGGTGTCAATCTGACCGTCACCAAGGACAAAAATATAATTCATTAAAATGCTCCAAATTAGCTGATATATGCATAGCAATACAACTCATAGCAAGAAAACTCAGTAGAACAAAATTATTATTATTATTAATATTTTTTACATTGTCAAATGTTGGGTTCATATGGCATAGCTTTCCCAGACATGTGGTGTACTCGGAGCTCTTTTTCCTAGTTGAACCGTATACTCCATCCGTGGAAGTTTTTCCCCCCGCGCAGGTGCCTTTATGCGAGCCAGGTCAACACTGACACGGGCCATCTTTGGGTACCACCTTTGACACTGTACATTTGCGCCATTTGGTCCACCACATCCGAGCTGCAAATGGAATTTATTAGTCGTATGTTTATTAGTCGTATGCACTGGAAAACAATACAATACAATGTGTGTTACAATTTATTTTATTTTATTTCACCTTTAATTAACCAGGTAGGCTAGTTGAGAACAAGTTCTCATTTACAACTGCGACCTGGCCAAGATCAAGCATAGCAGTGTGAACTGTCAACAACACAGAGTTACACATGGAGTAAACAATAAACAAGTCAATAACACAGTAGAAAAAAAGAAAAAAAGAGTCTATATACATTGTGTTCAAAAGGCATGAGGAGGTAGGCGAATAATTACAATTTAGCAGATTAACACTGGAGTGATAAATGATCAGATGGTCATGTGCAGGTGGAGATACTGGTGTGCAAAAGAGAAGAAAAGTAAATAAATAAAAACAGTATGGGGATGAGGTAGGTAAATTGGGTGGGCTATTTACCGATGGACTATGTACAGCTGCAGCGATCGGTTAGCTGCTCAGATAGCAGATGTTTAAAGTTGGTGAGGGAGATCAAAGTCTCCAACTTCAGCGATTTTTGCAATTCGTTCCAGTCACAGGCAGCAGAGAACTGGAAGGAAAGGTGGCCAAATGAGGTGTTAGCTTTAGGGATGATCAGTGAGATACACCTGCTGGAGCGCGTGCTATGGGTGGGTGTTGCCATCGTGACCAGTGAACTGAGATAAGGCGGAGCTTTACCTAGCATGGACTTGTAGATGACCTGGAGCCAGTGGGTCTGGCGACGATAATGTAGTGAGGGCCAGCCGACTAGAGCATACAGGTCGCAGTGGTGGGTGGTATAAGGTGCTTTAGTAACAAAACGGATGGCACTGTGATAAACTGCATCCAGTTTGCTGAGTAGAGTATTGGAAGCTATTTTGTAGATGACATCGACGAAGTCGAGGATCAGTAGGATAGTCAGTTTTACTAGGGTAAGTTTTGCGGCATGAGTGAATGAGGCTTTGTTGCGGAATAGAAAGCAGACTCTTGATTTGATTTTAGATTGGAGATGTTTGATATGAGTCTGGAAGGAGAGTTTACAGTCTAGCCAGACATCTAGGTACTTATAGATGTCCACATATTCTAGGTCGGAACCATCCAGGGTGGTGATGCTAGTCGGGCGTGTGGGTACAGGCAGCGAACGGTTGAAAAGCATTCATTTGGTTTTACTAGTGTTTTACTTCTCATGACTCTCAAACCCGCATGCGGGAGCGTAATGTATTCTCAAACTAATTAGCTTAATGCAGCGTAACATAAATCTTCTTAGAAAATCTTCCTATTCATGAAAATCACAAATGAAATATATTGAGACACAGCTTAGCATTTTGTTAATCACACTGTCATCTCAGATTTTCAAAATATGCTTTACAGCCAACGCTAGACAAGCATTTGTGTAAGTTTATCATGGCATAATGCTATGGCTAGGCTCTGCTGGCAGCAGGCAACATTTTCACGAAATAAGAAAAGCAGTCAAATAAATCATTTACCTTTGAAGAACTTCGGATGTTTTCACTCAGGAGACTCCCAGTTAGATAGCAAATGTTCCTTTTTTCCAAAAATATTATTTTTGTAGGCGAAATAGCTTCCGTTTGTTCATCATGCTTGGCTGAGAAATCGACCGGAAAATGCTACCACTACAACGCCGAACGTTTTTCCAAATTAGCTCCATAATACGACAGAAACACGGCAAACGTTGTTTAGGATCAATTATCAAGGTGTTTTTAACATATATATATTCGATAATATATCCGTCGAGGCAATTGGTTTCTCATAAGAAGCGATTGGAAAAATGGCTACCTCAGTATTTTATGCAAGATTTTCTGCGGGAGACACCATGTGACCACTTGCTAAATATGGTCCCTTACAGCTATTCTTCAACGGAGATGCGCAAAAAGACGTCACAATGCTGTAGACGCCTTGGGGAATACGTGGAAAACGTAAGCTCATTCGTAGCTCATTCACAGCCATATAAGGAGTCATTGGCATGAGGTGGTTTAAAAAGATGCGGCACTTCCTGGTTGGATTTTTATCTGGGTTTCGCCTGTAACATCAGTTCTGTTGCACTCACAGACAATATCTTTGCAGTTTTGGAAACGTCAGTGTTTTCTATCCAAATCTGTCAATTATATGCATAGTCGAGCATCTTTTCGTGACAAAATATCTTGTTTAAAACGGGAATGTTTTTCATCCTAAAATTAAAATAGCGCCCCCTAACACCAAGAGGTATTAAGTATCAAAAGTAAAAGTATGAATCATTTCAGAATCTTTATATTAAGCAAACATGACAGCATTGTTTTCTTGTTGACTTTAATTTACGGATAGCCAGGGGCATGGTCCAACACTTTCAAACAAAGCATGTGTTTAGTCAGTCCGTCAGATCAGAGGCGGTAGGGATGACCAGGGATGTTCTCTTGATAAGTCTGCGAATTTGACAATTTTCCTGTCCCGCTTTTTGGAGTCAGGGAAAATATATGGACTAAAAATGATATCATTTTCTTTAGGAATGTAATGAAGTAAAGGTGGTCAAAAAATGTAAAAAAAATAAGTAGTACTTTCAAGAATTTGTAGTTAAGTACTTTACACCACTTCACGTTTCCTCCTTTCCCAGGTATGGCACACTGTTCAACATGGACTTGCTCTTCACATCAGCAGCCAGCCAAAACTTGGTTTGGTTTGTTTGCCATGTACTGAGTAAAGCAGCAGCGTGATTTTGTGTTGAACATCTGCTCGATACTAGGCTCGTAGCAGGCGATGCTGTTCTCAACAAATTTCACCCACAACTCGGAAACCAGGGCAAATGTGTCTTCTTGGAGACGGCTGCCTCAGGTCTCTCTCTTGACAAATCGCAGGAATCTCATGATCTACCTGAATCAATGTGGGACATGGTCTCTTTGAAGAATGCATAGCCCCAATTAGCCAACCAGAAAATTTAGTTCAGTATATATAATTGAAACTTAGTTAGCCTATTTGTAAAAAATAAATAAAAAAATGTATTGAATCAGATGGCCGAATATGACCTAACATGGAATAATAAAAAATACATAATACTGAAATACAGAGACAAAACCCCACAATATTGGTCAACAAATTGTATCCTTTTTGGAGCCAATTGCCAGGTTGCAGTCTGGGCACTGTTGTGGATGGTAGAGGCGCAGATGGCAATGGTTGTGGATTCGGCACTGTTGACAATGATAATAGCCAAATTAGTATAGTATATTTCATAAAATACAGATGTGAATCACGGCAAATCCCCCCCATTCACACACAACAATTACAATATTGCATAACATTGCAATTGGCTTGCGTACACAGTACAGGCCCACATTATGTTCTGCTTTTAAAGGCCTAATGATTTAAACAAAATAAGCTGCTAATGGTAATGATGATAAAAAAAAGCCTAATTATAGAAACAATTAGGCCTACAACAACATTTGCAAGCTGATAATAGCCTCCTTCCAGTAATAGGCTAATTATAGACAGCAATAGCAGTGACAGGCCAACAATGAGGATAATAATACTATTCTCATAATAATAATAATAATAATAACAACAACAACAACATTTGGCTAATAATTAAAACGAAAATAATAACAATAGTATTTTATTCTGATGCTGTATTTATTATTTTATGCTATTGCACCTTAGCTGGGCGTAGGCCTATATGGGTTATAGGATATTGGGAAACACTTTTCTTGCAAATGAGATTGCAGTAAGTCAGACCAACAATTGAGCATCTCTAATCCTAGGCAAAAAAAAGAGGCAAGACTTACCTGAAACATCAGCTGGCGCAGAGGCCTGATCTGGACCAACGGGTCTGGAAGTGGATGTCCCCAAACACATTATTTTGCTCTGGGGCCATCTCTGTATCACTGTCAGAGCCAGGGTCATTGGAAGAGCTCTCGCACACCCATGAGACTTCACTCCCTGCATTAGATTCAATGTCTCCATCAGACTTTCTCTCTTCCATGTCCCGGATCATGGCTAAAGTCTGTGCGGCAGGTCAGCTTTCGCTTTCCTGACATAGGTAGCCAATATTTCGTTTTGAGCAGACTAGCTATCTGTTCTTTTATATTGTTTTATATAATTGTCATAGGCCTAATTGTATACTGTTGTGTAGATATTCTGTTCTATTATATTCTGTCCCAATTCAGATGTATATTTGTTCTGGAGTTCTAAAGGCCAATGTATACAATGAATATTATTTCAGAGGGCAGAAATAATGAAATATTAAAGCATTAAACCTCTCGCTAAAGGATTTAGTCATACAAAAGTTATACTTAAATCCGAACTGGTTCTCTAGCATATTAATAAGAATGTCTCACCCTATGTTTTCCCCTTTATTCAGATTATAACCTGTCACTTTCGGGTTATTGGAAAATGAAAGCCATATAAAGTTGTTTGCCATTTCAGTTAATCCACCAGAAAAGACGGAACAATATTACACAAATATTGTGGTTAATGAAACCGGTCTACTTTTATATTCATCACGATTTTCTTTAGCCAATTTTGGTCTTTAATGCAGGGACACAGACGAGTTCCTTGCTGTCTCCCCCACTTGCCTCTTCCATTTTTGCGGTAATGCTGCAATTAGTTGGTTGTAATTGTGAATAGAGCAGACATTTACATATATTTGTTTTAGCTGCATGTGTCCTCCACCAGTCCTATTTATGATATCATATACTAAAATTATACATATATATATATATATATATATATATATACACACTGTGTGTGCGTGTGTGTGTGTGTGTGTGTGTGTGTGTGTGTGTGTGTGTGTGTGTGTGTGTGTGTGTGTGTGTGTGTGTGTGTGTGTGTGTGTGTGTGTGAATACATATTAGTAATTTTTTAATCAATTGATATATTTGAGGTTAAAGGACCAAAAAATGTATAGCTGTACAATATGGATTGCAAAATAGTTGAAGAGATTTTCGATGTACCGATTCCATGACACGTGGTTTCTGAAAAAAAACGACGCCAGATTCAAAGCGTAACATTTTTCAATTTAAATGATTATACAAAATTCTAGCAACCAATAGAATGTTATATATATGGGTTATATATATGGGGGATACAACCATCCCAAGAGAAAGAACCATTAGATCATTTGTTTTGGTACTGTCCATATGTAGCTTGTTTTTGGTCACAGGTTCTGGAATCTCTGAAAAATTGCAACATTTAACTGGCGCTAACTCTGCAAATAGCACTGCTGGGTGATTTAAAAAAAACTCATTGTTAATCGATGAATAGTATAATAATACTCTTAGCAACAAACAAAAAAATATTTACAAAATGTAGAATCTTTGAGAATAGAAACATTCAGAACTGTTGTCAAACATCATAGCACAGTTAAAAAAAGACTAATAGAAATCAGAGCTGGATGGTGTTGAGAGACAGATGGAAGGGGTTGAGTGGAGCTGAGGATGGGACAAAAAACAAACAAATGATAACTATTGTAAAATGTGTACAGAATAAGTTGGAAGTAGAAGCCTAAGTGTTGTTGTCCATTAGTTTACTTCAATTACGGGAGGGGTGGTAGGGTTAGGGGAAAATAATAAAGGAAAATATATTTAAAAAAAATATATATATATAGACGGAGCTGCTCTTCCTCCCGGGGAAGGACTGCCCGTTCCATGATCTCGCCATCACGGTTGACAACTCCATTGTGTCCTCCTCCCAGAGCGCTAAGAACCTT